>NW_011887671.1:0-1167 GCF_000313485.1 Hansenula ciferrii | reverse complement strand
AATTAAAAACTTTTTAATTATTTTTATTCTTTTACTTTTTTTTAAAATAAACTAACTTTTTTAATTTAATTTATAATTATTTTTTTTTTAAATATTTATAACTTTTTTTAATTCTTTAATTAAGGGGGGCTGATTTAACACATGATTGAAAGATTATAACTTGATTCTTTCTAATAATTGATAACTTTTGGATTGTACGCTTTAATAAATCGGTAGTAATTGGGAAAATAATAATGTGTTGTTTCTTTGTTGTTTATAAGAGTTTTATGGAGTTCAAAAGTAATGAAAAAGTTATTGAAAACTTTTGGGAATTTCAACCACTTTTATAAAAGGAAAAAATTTTTCAAGTGCAGTCATTTGAAAATTGGGAATTCCCGGTATTCACACACCGGGGGTAATCTAAAAAATAAAAATTAAATGACTCATAAAAGTGGGAAACAAGATAAGGAAATTTTAATTAAAGATGAAGATATGAGTATAAAGGAATAGGAATTATGATTTAATAGTATGTTTATTGAAATCTATGTGTATTGTTATGGTAGTTTACTAGTTGTTTATGAATTAATTGGATTATTTTTAGTGTTGTTGTTTATAATTTGACTGCTTTTTTTCGTGAAGTAATTGAAATTGATGTCCGGTTCAGGATCTTTTGATTAATTGAAATGATTGGATAAGAGATTGGTGATTGATTGGGTTGATTGATTGATTGATTGATTGCTGGTTATTTAGTTATTTAGTTGTTAATAGTTTGTTTAGTTTGCTTAGGGTTAGGGTTTGTTGATCTTGTGTACTGGTATAATAATGGTATAGATCTATATTGGTAATCTAGATTATAATTGATGTTGTTTATATGTGATTGAATTATTTACTTATAGTTAACTAATCAATTAGCCGCTGTGGATGTATTGAAATAGTTAATTAATATATTAGATTACATTGGAGATTAACCGCCAAAGATATTTATATATATACTTATAGGTACTATAAAAACCCCACAGCGCTTGATTATAATTCAACTCATGGATCTTATTTGAATATATAAATAATATGTAATATTTAAGGTTTCATACGCGTCATGTTAAAATTTTGAAAATCATGAATCCCCAAACTAGAATTCCCAAAAAATATATAAATTGATCAAATTAGCATTAAAATTTGTACTCCACC
>NW_011887670.1:0-162786 GCF_000313485.1 Hansenula ciferrii | reverse complement strand
ATTGATGTAACATATGATGATCATTGGATCATGAGGGATTAGTGCTATATGCTGTCATAGCAGTTGACTTTGAAGTTGACGTTTATTTTTGTTATTCTCATGAGTCCATAGGAAGAAATGTTACACAAGTTTTTTTTAAAATGTTTAGTATTTTCCCAACTAGACTATTGTTAGTGATGTTAGATCACATGGAGAAAATTCAGGTATTGGATCTTATCAAGGATTTGTGCTGAGAGCATTGAAGTAAAATGGTGATGATCTCTGGCAAGTTTATTCACAAAAGAGGTAGTGTGATAGTTATGCTATTGTTGTTTTTGTTATGGTTATGCTGTGAATAAACTTGAGTTATCAAATTAGATATTATTTGAACTTACGTACCAGGAAGTAAAAAGATAGTGATGATGGTCCATGGATATGGTAAAACTACTCATTGTTGAAAAGGAGCTATTTAAAGATTGAAATTATGAATGTGCTGATAAGAGTTTCAGTGATAAGTTATTACAATTTTGGTAAAGTCTTAAAAAGAAAAATCAGAAGTAAATTGTCAGAAGTGGTAATATTTTTGGTTACGTCATCATTGAATTTGGACTCAAAGTTAATTATTACTTGGTTTTGTATCAAAAGTTGATGCAAATGATGTTAATGTTCTGTTTGTTTACTGGGAATTGAAGATTTGAAAATTAGGAAAGGTATAATATTGTTTCAGATATGAAGTGACTATTTTAAGTTACCAGAATGGTTAGTTTTACCATTATTGTTAGAAGTTCAGATTTAATAATATCTGATATTGATGATTAAATTGATCCAGAGCATGAGTTCGGGGAAGGTTTGTTGATTTGTGCTGGTGATCAAAGAATAAAAGAAGATAAGAATTGTTGTTATGTTCTTAGGGTTACCTTGTAATGGTCACAGTTAGGTATATTGTTGATCTCTGGATTGAGATAGAGCCATTGAAGAAAAAGAAGGTAGAGAGATTGAAAGAAAGAAGTTAGAAAGGTTGATTAATATTGTGTTTTATGCTAGTCAAACCGGGTGTATGTTATTTTTATTATGTTCAATGTTTTATATTGCTGGATAATGGAAGTTGTGAATCATTAAATTGTTGGATTATACAATATATGGTTGTTTTAGATATACTTGCTACTAGAATTTAAAGGTTGGTAGTTGTTATGAGGAATTGATATTAAGATTAATGGAGCAAGATCCAAAACATGGGTTGATCATGTGAAGATTGCTAGATAGATTTCAGGGTTTAGAGATCTATATGTTTTGGATAATTGGTATTTATGGGATTTAAATACTAGTTGTAAAGTATCTTTGGAATTAAGGTGCTTGGCTATACAGCGGTGAGAGTTGTTATAGTGATTACGTTTTCATTATATTAATGTTAGAATTCTCATTTACGATCATCACTTGAATTTGTGTTTGTGGGTACTGGTTTTTATTAGGTATTGAAATTATGGTTATGTGATTTCGGAAGTCTTATTATTAAGGTATTTAAAAGAAGAAGTTGTTAGTTATACAGCTCATCAATTTGAAAAAGTGTTGAAGTTGAAGCTTAGGTAAAGATTTAAGGTTAGGCTTGATTATGGTATAACGTTGGTTGTTGGATTACAGACTTCTCTTGGGTTCACTACAATGTATGGTCATTCATGGGAGAACGTGAATAGATCTAAGCCACTCTTTGGAAATTTATATAAGGAGCAAGAACTACCCATTATTTGAGTATATATCCATTCATTTAATATATTATTTCCTATTAGTTGTACTAAATGTACTAACAAAGTAACAATCTTTAAGTGCTGCAATGAACTACTTGATCCAAGGTTTAGATGTCTAAATTATCTTACTATAGCTACAACTAATTCGGTAATATTATTATGGGTTCTAGAGAACCTCCAATTTCAGTTTAATTGGCAAGGGTAATTAGCATGATAAATATTGTGCAAGATGCCATTAAAAAAAAAGTTTCTCCATCTTGATCGATTAATTAATTGTAATAATATTATAAATATACACCTTTATATATATATATATATATAATTATTTAAGTGAATGTTGTGAGCTAATTAATAGTGGTTTATGATATATTTATAATATATATAGCAATTTATTCCAGTATTCATCTACCATGCATGCATTTTGAATTGACATACTAATTATTCTTGTCATCATCAACAACATCATCATTGTAACTTGTTGAAGTCATGCTAAATTGCCCACGACCAGTGTTGGCACTAAATAATGGAGACTGCGATACATCACAAGATGACATTGAAGATGGGATTGAAGCGGAATAAGCATCATCACCAATTGAAACCACAGATCTATTACTGTTTAATTCTTTTATTGTTGAACATCCCCAATCTAAAATGTATAAGAGTTGATTTTGTGGATTAAGTATGATATTTCTTGGAGCTAAATCATTATGTGAAATTCCAATGTTCTCCATTATTGAAGTTTGTTTCTCTAACTTTTTTTTGATAGACTCATTGGCTAACCCTTGGTCCAATGAACTGATAATATTCCCTTCAATTTTTGACATGATTATGGCATAACCATGTTGATCAGAAAGTCCGGTAATGGGATTAGTTAAGTTTAGTATTAAATGTTTATAAATCTTTGGTACATTCAAAACTCCCGATTCGGCCCTATGATGGATTCCTTGTTTTGGATAAATTTCTGAATTGTACTTATTGATATATTCAAGCGCTTGAATTTCTTTTAGATAACTGCTGAATTTTAGTTGATCTTCAATTGGGTCAAATTGGTAGAGATCACTTTGATATAACTTCAAAATTAAATCATCTTCTAATGCAACACCATCAAATTCATAACCTAATGATTCAGAAACATCGCGGTATTTAATTGAAAAGACATTCGAGTTATACCTGTAACCATATTGCATGGAATGATTTTTTGTACCGTTGGGTAATAGCTTACTTGATTCTAAAGTTTGACTTTCAGATTCATCATTTGATTTTTCACTGACATTTTCTGAAAATGTTTCACTTTCACTGTCAAATTTTTCAGAATCACTTATTTGGAATTTTTCAAATTCTTTCATTCTTTTTTCTTTTGTGGTATCTGAAGGTTTTTTAACTATACTCAACAAATATAGAATACCGTATCTAAATGATATCTTTTGTGCCTCATAATCAATTATTTTGTATCTTAACTTGATGTCAAAAAAGCATTTATTCTTAATCTTAACAATATTACTTTTGGAAATATCTGCTTCTAGTATAATAAGTGTATTTAAGTTTGTAAGAACCGCTGTGGTTTTACCAAGACCTTCCTTTACATAGGTTAAGGCCTGCTTTACCATGTTTCCAATTATCTTCAACTCTTTCTTCTTTATTTGTTGATCTTTTGATGCAGCTAAGAACTCAAGGAACTTGGATCTTAAAGTCTTTAACCTTTTACGCTCTATGACTATGATCTCTTGATTTTCTGAACTTCTTAATCTAATGTCTATAGCCGACTTACCGTATTCTGAAGGATCATCGCTACTCAATGATCTTGAATTCTTGATAGAGCTTTCTTCCACAATCTCTATTAAGTTTGTTTGCAAACCAACCCCCATGGCTTGATTTACCAAATCTAATAACTCAACAATTTTTGGTGTTATATTTTTAAGCTCATCGGCAACACTTAATTTGGTGCGACAAAGGAAAGAAATGATTTCTTTTTTTGTTTCTGCATCTTTATCTTGAAATTCTTTATTCTCAATTGTAGCTTGATTTATTTCCTTTATGATATCATTAAATTTGTCATGTTCTTCTTCGTAAGAATGGGATTGCCAGAGCCTTGAAACCAATTTATTCATTTTGATAATTTCTTCATCTGAATGTTCAACTTCACTTATCCTTTTGATAACCTCATTACATTCACGAGATATCTCATCATTCGGTATTTCTTCTGAACAGGTTATTATAATATCTCTGTGTTGTTGCATGAGCGTGCTTCTGTTGAAAGTTTGTAAAGGATTCATCAATTGTTTTATGATTGGTTCTTGGTAGCATCTAGTTTTGTCAATTTCGTTGGTAAATGATTTTTCAATCAAGTTTTTGATGAACTTATTATCAACATCTAATGCAACATTAAAGTTTTTTTCAACGCGGCACATTGACATTGTGAACCAAGAATATCCCTTAAACCAAGAATCATCATATGGCAACGACAAAGTATTTCTAGCTAGACCCTTTCTAATATCTTTAGGAAGTTGAAATAATTCCTTTATATCTTTCACTTGCTCAATATAATCAGCTTCAAATTCTTCACCTATAAGAGTATACGCCCCAATGACCTTATCATGAGTAAGATTTAATACAGGATCACGTACTTCACAAACATTTTTGATGTTATTCCTTCTTATTTGATCTAACCGCGCATCCATCTTTTAATAGATAAATTTGCGATTGAAGGGTATGGTATGTAAGTTGTAACAGCTGCAGTTAATTCAGGCGGTTATCAGTAAATTAATAATATAACTAGTTGTTTCACTTTTGTGTCTATTTTTTTTAAATGTTTTTTTTTTTTTAATTTTATGTTCTCATGGCCTGGATCGTGAGAATAATTCGAATTGAGCTTACGAATATCTCAACAAAATAATGAAATCTAGCAGTCGACGTCTCAATATTGATACATATCTGAGTCCCATGAAGTACAAGCGCTACATTAATGTTGGTTTCCAAGGACTCACATTATTGTTGAAGGAAGAGGTTCGAGATTTACCCACAATTCATTTGAAATTTCAAGTTTCAACTCTCAATCTAGAGGCTCTAGAACATAGTATCATCATAATCATTTTATACTCATAGTTTAGCATGAAATATCATGAAGAAAAAGAGGTACTGACTCAAATAAAGATTTTGGCCGTTAATACTATGTTTTTGTAATTCATTAATTCATTATTTAAACACCTTTTTATAAATGTTTTATTTTGGTAATTGTGGACCAATTTTATTCAACTCATCATTTCTTTTACGTTTTAATTCTTCAATTTCTTCATTATTTAAACCATCATTTTTATTTTGTTGTTTAACATAATTTATACTTGATTGATAACCATCCCATTGAACTTTTTGTCTTTTATTACCAGTCTCTTTATTAGGTGGTTTAAACAAATTTTTAATATTTGAAACAACTTCAGATGTGGTTAGGTTTGAATTCTTAATTTTAGATTCATAATTCGCCTTCTCTAATTTATATTTTGGATCTCTTAATAAAATTTGTATATGTTTTTCAAAACCAGATTCAGGGATTAATCTACCTGTGATTGGACATTCAATTAATTTTTCACCATTATTACTATGTTGTTTCCCTCTTTGTAATCTTGTTTCACCATATGATCTGATCTTCATATTTGAATTAGTTAGGGATTTAGTTTCATCTATGTCAATTGGTTTAACATTTGGTACCAGTTGTTCAGATTTAGATTCAAGAGATCTATATTGTAAGTCTGCAATTGTCAATGGAAGAGGGAACTCAGTATGTGAATCAATTTCAGTAATATCAATAGTCTCAACTATAATAAAATTATCCCAATCTATAGAGGCAAATTTTAATTTTTTTTCTTCTAATTCTTTTTTAATTTTTTGGTTATTTTGTTTATGAGCTTCATTCCATTTGGCTCTCTTGTAAGATTCATCCAAAACATCATGATCCAAGTCCAATAATTCAGATTCATCAATCAATTTCCTATATTGTTTCAAATATTTTAAGAATAATTGATGGAAACTATGATCATTATTTAAGAAACTAAATTGTGCAGTTTGATCTTTATATTTATTCCTTATTGAAGTGATATAACTCTCACCATTAATAGCAACGAATTGGGAAGTTAATTTAATAATTTCTAAATCTTTAACAGTGATTGGTGGTAATTCAATAATAAAATCTAAATCTAATGGTTTTTCAAATTGATCTTCAATATTCTGAACTTTTTCATCATTATCAGCTCCCTTTGCATCATCAACCTCAATAAAACTTTCAATATTTTCCAAGACAAATTGATAATATTGATTATATGGATCATTTTCATTAACAAATGTAAAATTTTTATTATTTGATTCATTTTCTCGTATTTTATTTTCAAATTGTTTACCATTTCTATAAACATAATTGGCAGTTTTCAAAACAATTTCCTTGATTGCCGGTGGCGGAATGATGATATCTTCAGGTATTTCTAGTGACATTATTGACTATCTTTTTATTATCAACTTCTTTTGAATCTAGTTGAACTTTTGCAAAAATTGTTGTTGATGTTTCTTTGTTTATGGCTGAATTTTTTTATTATATTGGAAGAATTCGCGAAGGATTATGTAAGTAAGGTGCTAGAGATTAGCTAATCAATCAGACTTTCATCAAATTCATTGGATTTTGTTGGAATTGATTAGTTTAAAAGTAGATTATGGCTGATTAGGACATAAAAATATCGATTAAGGTGTTCGAATTATATATATTAGACTCATACTAACCATTATCATCTATTAAACTGGTTTGCCGATGCTTCACTTTTAATGGCGCGTTTTCCGGATTATCAGAAAAATTGATTTCATATAAAAAAACAATCAATCAAATCTAAACATTCTTTAATCCAAAAATCATATCCATTATCACCTGATCATCTAAGCTCTTAAGAACGTATAAACACTAGTTTCAATATGCTCATATTCAAGGCTATCACCCTTCTCATATCACTCACATTAACCAAGGCTCTCAACACGGGCCAATGTCATAAGATTATGGCTCCGGATGAACCAGGTGAATTATCATCCATAAATTTAACTGCAATTCAAGATACTTCATTATTAGTATTCCATATAACAGATATAGAATACACAAATATCCCACTATATTTTAATGATGCTATGGATTTAATGAATACAGAAGATGGGTTCTATCTATGTACTCCGGATTTACAAAAAGATGGTCATTGTCCTCATATTGGTGAATTTGTTATAAGATCTGAAAATGGAGGTCCAAGAGAACAAATTATAAATAAATTGATTAAAAAAGGTGAGAAATTAAGTTATAATGTTACAGATACAGGGATGTATTGTATTTATACTCATCAAGATCGTGGTTCTGGTCAAGGTGTTGAATATAAAATTAAACAACCTTATGGGAATTTATCTATAGTTATGGGACAAGAATTAGATTTCTTAAATTTCTTGATGCAACCAATAACTTTAATAATGTTATTGATCATTGGTATTAAATGGTGGAAAAATACGAAAATTGGTGTTAAATTTAATTCAATTGAGAATACTTTAATTCAAATAACTTGGTGTTATTATTCATTTGTCTTTGCAAGAGCTTTAGTATTATATCAATTAAACAAATATGATTGGAATAATAAAAGTTGGTTTTGGAATTTGATGCTTATGATTGTCAATTTTGGAAACATTTTTTTTCAATTATCCATATATTGGTTTTTCTATCTTTGGACAGAATCTCCACAGGGTCAAATTGTTAAAACTCCTTCAAACCCAGGTTTTATCTTAAAAGGATTAATGTGCCTACAAGTTATATTTTCAGGTTTCTTTGCTCTTTTCCCAACAAGAGAAGCTACAAATTCAAATTTATTATCCTCGGTAGGGATTTTCCATTGGGGTGAAAAAATCATTACTGTATTGATTTGGATTTCATTAGTACTTGATTTAAGCTTAACCATTACAAATGCCTTTGATTCCAAGACCAAAAGAAAATTCCAATATTCAAGACAATTAGTCATTTCAGTACCAGTTTTCCTTATATTCACATCAATTTTTATTCAATTTGTTACAAGTTTTGATACTTTTGCACGTTCATTGAAGAAATCTCAAAGTAATGAATCTGTTATTGTCAACGCCTTGGAAAACTCAGTTCATTATAGTTTTATATTTGGAATTGTCGAGAATCTTTCATATTTTATTATTCCATTAATCACTATAGGTCTTTATAAAATTTGGAAAGATGATAAATTAGAAGATGATTATATTCCAACAAGTAATGAAGTGGAACTGGGTGATCTGGATGGTAACAAGACCATTTGAGAACAAGCAACGCACTTTTAAAATGATCAATTAACCCTTTTCAACACTATGATTAAATTAAATTAATGAAATGATGATATTATGTAATATAAGTTGCAGTGCTTATGTAATTGTAAACATTTCCCTTCGCGAATATGTCGAACAATAGCCAAAATTCAAATTAAAACCAATCAAAGTTGATCAAAATATCAACAATAAGATTGCAACTATACGCTAGAGGTTATTTATAATCAGAGCTCCCATGATATAATCAAATTTCGTCCTCCAAAATATGCTTCTACAAACAATCCTCACAATTTTCCACTTATTTTCACTAATCCAAGCACATTCATATTCAATAAATGAATACACATCAGAAATATGTTCATATACAAATAAATCAATCATATTAGATATCAAACCATTACAACCAGATTATAGAATCAATTACTTGATATTCCACTATAAAGATGCAGATGATTCAACTTCAAATATACCTCAATTCAAAGAACATGGATACCAAAACCCTGTACAATGTTTAAATAATACTGGAGAATTATGTAAAGATGGTCAAGGTTATGAAATTGAATTTCAATCAGATAAACATGATGTTGTGATTAATAGTGCTTTAGTACCAGGTACTAATGGCTCGATGATTTATAATATCACAAATCCGGGGTTTTATTGTGCTTATTTCAATACAGATGTTTATTTCCATGGTGAAATTGAATTTGAAACAAGTTTTGGTGGATTAGATGTTGATAATTATACCAGATTAGGTCTTAATTTAGCTTTTGCTCCTTTCCATTTCATTCTTTTAGTTTTGGTATTATTATTGAAGTATCCTACTAAATTGAAATGGCTTGTTGGGTTGATTACATTGATTCGTGTATTGGACATCTTTGATCTAGGTTTGATTCATAGATATGACGGTGATAACTTATTAATTCAAGCTTTCCATTTATTCATCAAAAACATTTGTGGGAATTTGATTTTAGGTTGGATTATTTATAATCTGTTACTAAACTCAATAGGATATGGAATCTTGGAAGATGAATCAATGATTTCTAAAACAACAACAACAATAAATCATCTAACTCTGGGATTCATTGCAATCAAAATTTTCAATGAAATGTATTTTGATAATTCATTATTACCATTTTATGACTTACATTTCAGTTCTATAAGACGTTATCTTTTATTAATCAAATATATTCCATATGTATTTGTCTATGTGGCTATAGTTTTTGAATTCAAATCATTACAGAAAACTTTCCAAATCCATGACTATAGAATAATCCAATCATTTGGGATCTTCACAGCGGTACCTATCATAATTGTCATTTTCAATACAGGGTTATCAATATTAATTGTTCATAAATTATCTCCAGGGTTTTATGATATTTATTTCCAGGACAAATTTGTTTTATTGTTCAATATCATACCTGAATTTTGTATACTTGTTAGTTTATCAATCTTGAGTTATATTTGGAGACCATCAAAACAAAATAATTATGAACCTGTTCCTATAGAGTTGGAAAATATGAATGCATAAACAGATTATATTATAAATCTATGATCTATATCAAGATTAAAACAATGCTGTGATTTCACCATTGTAGTCTAGTACAGAGGCCGGTAAAACTGAATTAATAACTACAGGTATAATACCTTTGTTTAACTAATAACCCTTAAAGGGCTTTCATAAATAACCTTATAGAGTATCTCGGTTTTAATTATATACAGTACCTCCCATATAATCTATTCATGACCAGTCACCAAGTTTAATACGTGATCTCTTTAGATTGGAACGACCCCAAGGGTTGATGTCAAGAATAGGTGGTATAACTTCTGAAGTATGCAAGATAAGTTCTTCAATCTGTGGATATTCTTTCGCCAAATTCAAACCAACACTTGATTTCAAGATCGGTGATTCAATTGTTAGCTTCTTCAACTTTGGTGCAGATATTTTATCAAATTTTAATACTCGAGGGCGATCATCAAGTACTTCTGTAGACTCATACGTCTTACAAGCAGCCGGCCAATGATGAATATATATGTCTAATAGGCTATCAAATTCACAATTCAATAAATTAATATCTTTATGCGAGTGGATCACCAGTTTATCCAAGCTTTTCAATCTCAGACTTTCCAATCTAAGTGGTTCAGATGATTCTCTGATTGTTATTTCTTTTAAACTAGTGGAAATTTCTTCATCTGAAGATAGCCATTCAACAGATTCCAAATTAAAGCAATGATGTAAGACTAAACGTTTCAACGAAGGTGACTTCAGCTTTGGAAAATGTTTCATCTTATCATCATATTCAATCTCTAAGCTATACAGTACGGGAAATTTGGTATCAAATGGATAACCTTTATATGGCGCACCTTTGAGCTTCAAGGACCTCAAATCCTTCATATCTAACCCATTAATGATATGATGACATCCACCTTTTAGAATACCATGGTGAGCATTCTCTAGGAACCCAAGTGGATTTTTGCTGGTTGAAGAAGACGGTCTAGTGAGTGGATCACTCCTCAATGATATCTTGAACTTTTTTACAGCTGGAATGTGTATCTCACCAGTGAATAAACAAGATTGAGCAGCTAGAGTAAAGACTTTAAGTCTCGGGGTAATTATGTTTTCAATTTGGAGGTTCTGAGGTGACCTGATTTCTAATTCTTCAAGTAACTCTGTTTCAATGTTTCCAATTCGGATAAGTTCGTTATCACCAGTATTGTGAATTTCAAGCTTCTTTAGTCTTGGAAGCTTGATGCCTGATACCATGTTTCCAGTAGAGCTATTTCTATTTCTCAGTACCAAATATTTTATATCCAGACTAGATATTAAGCTGAATGGGAACTGATGTGCTGTGTCATTAAAAATGGAGACATATTTTGGTAAAATTGTTGATTCATCAATATTGTTTGTGTCCTTCAATCTGGAAAATGCTAATTTTGGTAGTCCTGGACACTCTGAGAGATTTAAATAATCACCAAAATCACACAAATGTAATTCTCTAAAAGTATTTCTCAATGTACTGCGACGACCACTTTTAGTATGATCTCTAAACATCAACTCTGAAAATTCCATTCTTGAAAACTGTTGTAAATCCAAACAAGTAAGTATTCCATCATCATGATGTCTTTCATCCTTGAACGACGTACATGAATAATTATCAGAACTCGAATGATCCATATTGGGTTGTCTGAAACAAATTTTAAGCTTCATGGGATCATTCATCTTTTCAAATAAGTCTTTTAACACCGCTAGGTAAGAATCCCCTGAAATAGTAGTTGACGGTATAAACTTATTATACGACGAAGAGGACAAAGCTATACGTAGCAAAGGTTCTGGAAAGTCAATTATAACAACTTTATAACGTTTTTGGAAATAAGGTAATACTTGTGGAACCCCTTGAATAAAGCTATAAATATCATCTGGGTTCTTAAGGAGGTCCAATATCTTTGCAAGTATTTCATTTGGTAATCTTGGTTGAAACCGAATGGGCATGATCTGATAGTAGCAGTATCTCTTTTTGAAGTGTATAACAGTGATGAAAGGTAACAGGAGCAAAGACAAGTTTGTAAAATATTAGAATTAAGAAATCTTTTCTATGAATAATGAGTTTATGAGTTTATCCTTAAGTTCTTCCGGGCGCATAACCATATCCTCATCGGACATGACAGCTTAACAGCTTAACACTTAACACTCAGTTGAAAGATCTAGGAGTTTCAATCTGACGTTAATATTCAACAGTTGTCCTACAAATTATCATACATTGCTCAGACAATATAATCAAGTTAGCACATAACCTTGAATCAAAAACTGCTAAATGATCGATATGGACCAACATACAACATACATTTAAAACTTTTATAAGTGATTTCCAGCATTTGAAACACAATTATTCGATTCTGTTATTTCAAAAATCTTTAGGCTTTGTGGCTTTTTAAAATTGTCGATAGTGCAACTTTTTACATCAATAATAAAATTTTTCAGGACTGGTGTTTCAAGACCATCTATTCTGATTATTGAACTTGGTGAAATACATGTAAAATTTTGTAACTTCTCAGCACTCATATTTATAATTGACTTGAATGTACGACAATATTTAATCTCAAGGACTTTCAGTTTTGGGAAATTTAAGTCACACAAAGAATCAATACCTGGACCACATCCCCTAATGGTATCATATAGATACAAATAAATCAAATTAGCACACATTGAATTTTTCAAAAGTAAAGTTTTTGGTTGGTTGGAATTTGCTAAAAGTCTTTCGGGATATTGGAAATCTTTTGAAATTGAAAAACTATCTGGCAACAATTGAAGTTCAAGACTTTTTAACTGTGAACAATCATTCCATACTTTATTAAATTTTTTAACATTTATCAATTTTAATTTCTGTAATTGATCAAATATAAACATGGATTTTGAAGGTAAACTAGTTTGATAAATAATCATTTCTTGACAGTTTGGTGCATGTAATGAAATCAATTTTGGACCAATATCAAATAAATTTTGAAATAAAAATGAAACTTTTGTTAGATTTTCATAAACAGTGATTTTCAGTTTCATTGATTTTTTAGGTTCACCTTTAATCATTAGCCCAGACGGTTTCAGCTCAGTGAGTTTATCATAAGAATTATAGACTGAATAACATTCCCATAATAATACGCCACCGAAATCATGAAGTTTTTTAGACCATTCTTGTGATTTGATGTCACAATCATTTAAAAATATCAAAGATTCATTTGGTAGATGTGAGTATTTCTCTTTATTGATTTTATCACTAATGAGTATATAATGTTTGGCAAAATAATCTTGTAGTTTGGGGACAATTTTTAGGTAGTTGAAGATATCATTGGTTAAAATTAATGAATCCAAAATTTGAATATGAATTTCATAAGGAAGATTGTCTAAGATATTCCAATTCATCTTTACCCGAAAGCCTCAATAGTTTAGAGGAGAACCAGTTGGTATCAATTTCCCCAGTAAAAACATGGTGAATTAACTGAATATTTGTAAAACCATCGTTATTACCTAAAACATCTAAAGGATGAGAACTTTTCACCAAATCTATCACTGGTATCAACACAATAAAACAACCATCAACTTGACATGATAGATAGCTGAGATCTACCATATATTTTCATTTCTATATTTTTATACTTCAATAGACATTGGATTATATCACATTTAAACCTAAACGTCTTTAAATTTAACTTTCAAATAACCATTGTTGATAGTATCAAAATAATTTTGAGCTTGAACTTTCTTTGGTCAATTTTAACGCTTTGAGGTTGCTTAAAAGCCTCTCAATCTCATAAAACCACCAGCATAGCATTTCCATACTAAGTACACATCACCAAACCCATCTCTCAACCGTGAATGCAACATATCTACACAAACTTTTACTTTCCACTCATGGTTTGTTTGCAGTATAATCTCAGATCAACACCGGGTAAAATAGTCGCGAATTCTCCGCGAATTTGTTCATTATTTCAATATTTCAATATTTGGAAAGTTAAACTCATTATACGATATCGCCAATTCCAACCACGACAAACGACAAAACAATTGAGAAAAAATGCCATTAGTCAAATCCGCAGATGTGTTTATAGAAAGATCTCTTAACTTGTTACAAATCAATCCTACCACAACAAGAGTTTCAATAACGTATGGTTCAGATTCTAAAAAAATTGAAAAAAAGAATAAAGTGAATAAACCATCTGATGAAAATAAATCATTTGTTTCTTTCAAGACTTATGATCCTGTATCAGGTCAATTACACAAGATTAAGACAAATAAAGTTAAAGAATTATCAAAATTATTGAATGCTTTAGGTCCTCATGGTGTTTCTGTGCCTAAAGTTTCTAAATCATCATCATCACAACCAACATCAACTACAACCTCCACCACAGATGAACCTGAAAAGAAGAAACAAAAAACAGTTGAACAAATAAGTTTAAGAGGATTTAGTTCAGTTTGGGCAAATACAGATATTAAAGAAGAAGAACCATCACCAGAACAAACTAAACAAACTGAAACTTCAAATACTCAATCTGGAACAAGTTCTAAAAAAAGTAAAAAGAAGAAAGGTAAAAAATAAATATGATTAAGCATCCATTGTATAATAGTTAATGAAGAATCTACAAGTTAATACCGTTATGTAAACTTAAACGAATGTAAAAATCACTTAAAATTTATGCAAATAAATACATACACATCTTTAATAAACTACCTATGAAAAAAAACATATAATAATCACCCTAATTACAAAAAAAAACACAGCAAAAATAGCAAAATCGTAAATAAAAAACATAATACTATTGGTTACATTGAAACCATAGGGTATGAAGTATGATGCCTTAAAAATCACCAATTTCTTTTACCTTTTCTTTTACCCTTCTTCTTTGGTTTCTTCTTTTTCCCTGGTGTACTCTTTCTTGAACTTGATGATGATGGGGTATTTTGAATTGATGATGAAGGTTGTGTAGGTTCTGGAGTTTGTTCTTGTGATGTATCTCTTTCATTATCACCTTCATTTGCATCTGAAGATTCAGGTTCTGGTGATGATTGTTTTGATTCTGATTCTTGTGGTTCTACAGCTTTAGTGACTTCTTCTGATGTTTTGGAATCAGATTCTGTTATGACCACTTTAACTGGTTCTTCAACTTCACCTTGTTGTTGTTGTTTTGAAATATTTGAGGTATTTGGGGTATCTGGATTTGATTTTGTTATAGCTAAAGCATCATATTGATTATTTTGTTGATCAAAAGTTGAAGATCTTCTTTCATATAATCGTTCTCTTATATTATCAACACCTGAACTTACTTCAGGAGTTTCATTTTCAACTTCAGGTTTTGGTTCATCTAATTCACCATTATAACTTGGTGGTGAACTTATAATTTTATTTGGTTTATTATTATTTCCTTGTTGAGATGATGGTGTTGGGATTGCACCATAATTTCTTTGATTTGTTAATAATGCAGAAGGACCAAAAAAAGTTTCCTCCTCGGAAGGATAATTTGGTGGTAATTCTTCACCTTTATCTAATACAGTATCATTAACAATTTCTTTACCATAAGCTGGTGGAATACCAATAGTACCATAAACACTACCAAACCCCCATTTTTTAACATTTGCCTCAATAAATACAAACCCCAATTGACCTAAATTAACATTTAATCTTGCTGGGCCACCTTTAACACCAATTATTGGGAAAAGATCAAATTTAACATTATGTGTAGCTTCTAATAATTTTTTACCATTATGAGTGAAGAAAATTGTACCTGATCTTGGTTTAAATCCAACACCAATAACATCACCTTCAATTAATTTATTCCAAACTTGTGGAGAATAAAATGGTTGATTTATACGAACTGTACCATTTGATTCATATGCTATAGAATATTTATTATAACCTGGTAATCTAAAACCTGGGTATGGTTTTGTAGCTAACCCAATTGATACATGAGCATCAGGTGAGAATTCAAATAATTTAACTTCAAAATAAACTGTATCATTTTCATGAATTGGTAATGGATAATTTAAAATTGCAGAATTTTCTTCAATTGAAGTGAAACGAACATCTAGTTTATCTTCAATCAATACAGAATCAATATTTTCTTCCAAGAGATGTTCTGATTCAAAAGCATAAGCTTGAATACCACGATCCAATATATAATCACGATCTTCTTGATTTAAAGTAGATCCAATTGGATTAGCTTGTGGAGGATAATTCTTAGTGAAATTTTCACCCAATTGATATAATTCTCTTTCTCTTTCATTTAGATTAGGTAAATATTCAGCTTCATCATGTAGTCTTGATTCTTCATCATCAAATTCACCAGGGATATTAAAATTTGAACCTAAAAATATTGAATTCCCATTATTAAAGAACGAGAAATATATAGATAGTATTAATAACCCTAGGAATAATACACCCAATCCAGTGGAGAGTCCTATTATTAATGGTAAATTGAAATCTGGATCGAAATCATCCCATAGATTACCAATTTCTTGTAAATTGAATCCATCAATATTGATTTGATCCATTGTAGCCTAATTCAACAACCAATCCAGCTAAATCAACACAAAAAAACAGCAGCAATAACTTCAAGACCAGCACTTAACAATGAGTCATACAAACAACACCTCAATACAAATGAAACACAATGAATAAACCGATTAATCCTTGAATTCTCCCTTTGATTACAATTTCAATATTTTGATTGTTTGAGAATTTAAAAAAACACCAAAAAAAAAAAAAAACAGCCAAAAAAAAGTCGTGTGATTTCAAAAAAAACCGTTAAACAAAGAACTAAAAATAACGAACAATTAAAACAACGAATAACTACAATTTCAGTTTTTATATGCAAATTTATAAATATATTCAGTCCATATCACTATCATTATCTCCCTGATTCATCGAATTACGACGCACAGCTTCCTTAGCATCATTAGCAAGATCATCAAAATCATCAGTATCACTATCATATTCTTTGGAGATTGAATTCCATTCAATATAATAACTTTTCAAGAATTTTTTAGAATTTTTCAAAAATAATGGATCAAATGGGAAATAACCTTCTAAATCAACAAATTGTTGCTTGGATAATGATTGATTTGAATTAGTATTTGTAGAATTTGAACCACTTATACCTTTTAATTTTTCATTTTTATTTTTTTGTATTATTGAAAAACAATATGCAACATTTTCTTGTTGTGCAATTTTAGCAAACATTAAAACAACATTTTCATTACAAAATTTTAATGGATTAAATTTGGTTATTAAAATTCTTTGGAAAAATTTATCTAACCCAAGTTCCCATTCATCATCATCATTTTTCAATATAGAATGTCTAAAACAAAAAATATATAATAAAACTTGGAAAGTTGAATAAAATAATTTAAATCTTTCCATATTTATTGATCCTGATATTTCAATTTCACGTTCTTCAACATATTTATTTAACCAAGACATTAAGAAACTTAATACAAACATTAATTGATGTTTTTGTAAATGATTTGCCCTTGAGATGTAAGAACTTAGGTATTGTAATGATTTGATTCTTTTTTCAATAGTTTCTTCAGGTGAAAAACATAAATCAATTAAAGTAACCAAGAATGAATCCATTAATTCAGGTGCTCTTTGTGTGAAATAAAATATTATAAATTGTGTTGATTTTGTATAATAAGTTGGTAAGATATGTGATTTAAATAATGATGTTAGAGTATTATATATAAAAATACTCTTCTCTTCAACATCTTCATTATTCATTTCATATTTTTCTAAATGATTGAAAACTAATGATAATATACTATCCAATTTTTCAGATAAATCTTCAATATTTGCAGCTTGAATTGCATGTTCATTAATTTCTTCTTCTTCTTCCAATAAATCATCATCTTCATCTTCACTATCACTATCATCACTTTCTTCTTCATCTTCAAAATGTACTTTACGTTCTCTATCATCAATTTCTTCATCATCACTATCCCCATCATCTTCATCATCATCATCTAATTCATCTAGTTCATTTTGTAATTCAACATCAATTTGAATAGAACGTTCAATGATTAATGACCAAATATTATATTGTAATTCAGAACAATACCCAACAATAATTAATAAATTTGCAACATAATTTATTAATTCATCCTTTTTATTATGTTTATTTGGGAATTTTTCCACTAATTTTTTAAAAATTGAATGGATTGAAGTTGGTATTATATTTATGAAAAATTTAATTAATTCATGATGATTTAAAGTCTTTGCTGTGGGTAAAGTTAATTGAGATATTAATATTATAGAAATTTCATTCCACCATTTTGGTGAATATGAACATAAATTTTTAATAAAATTTTTATAAATATTTAAATGTTGTAAAGATAATTTCCACCATTTATGATATGATATTATGGAAAATAATAAATTTTCACAATTTTTACCATCTAATTTTGATATATTATTTGTTAATGTATGAATTATTATAGCAAAATTTTCTTGTGATATAGATTCAGGATGAGATTTGGGTAGTGAAATTTGATTAGCTAAAGTATCTAATTGTAAAGAATTTGACTAGAAAAACAAGTCACAAGGTTAGTACTAAATCCCAATCAAAATATCAAATCTGAAAGATTTTGAAAGCAAATGTAAAGTTCAAACTTACGTTATTTTCCAAAGCATCTAATGCAGATTTGATATAAGACTTGTACATCTTTTGTTGGAATTCATTATCCTTGGTGGTATTATTTCTTTGATTATCATTTTCTAATTTTCTTTTCTTTAATAATATATCATATTGATTATTTGAATCTTTATTATCCCCTTCTTCAATCTCATCTCTTGATCTTTTAAAATGGTTCTTTTGATGGTCTATTGACATCATGGTTTGTCTTTTTTTGTTTTTTCGGTATGTATCTTTCTCTTCTATCCTTATCCTATTATAAACCCAGAGCACATTAATTACCAATTCAAATTCACTTTATTCTTGTTGTTTTCAATAGTTTTTAATAGTAAAATTCTTTTTTTGCCTTTAAAAGTGAAAATTAATTTTTCATAAAATTTTTTTGCAGGTGCAGATTTTACACGGTGGGAAATGGCAGAAGGATGGGAAAAAGTTTGATAAAATACGATAAAAGGGGGTGTTGTGGGGAGAAAAGTGGTGATATTATGTGATTGATGAAAGTAATAGTGTTTTTTGATAATTCTACCAAGTTTCACCATGTTTTTAAGTCCATTTCTCACTGTTTCTGTGTAGATTTACACAATTTCGTATGGCACATTTTCCTTTTGGCAATTGAAAGATAAGTGAATATCATCTAATTTTAATAGTTTTTTACCAGAAAAGAGAAGATATTTATACTGTTACTACCCATTATTATCAAATATTCAATCAGTTTATCCATATCTCCCCTAGTTCCCTCAATATACCACATTTCCCATCATTTCCCATACTTTATTGTGACAAAACTGCGCGAATCAAAATTTATAAAAGCAAAATAAAAAAAAAACAAATCAGAAACAAAAAAATCAACGTTTTAAAATACTCAAATTTATATCAATTGCAAGGAATTCACAGGGTTTTAAGGGTTTATATTTGGTAATTGGCTCTATTTTGCACTGTTAATTGCTGGTAAAGTCTCATTGGTTCCTTTTCAGCTGCTTCATACCCTTTTCAAAGCATTCTCATTCGTCTATTATTGCCACTTTTATTAGATTTGTCGTATAGAAGGATAATAGATTTGAAGAATATATATCAATTCAATGCAATACGTTGGAAGAGCTTTTGATTCCGTGTCCAAGACATGGAGCTCCATCAACCCATCCACGTTATCTGGTGCAATTGATGTTGTCGTTGTGGAGAATGAATTGGGGGAATTAAATTGTTCTCCATTTCATGTTAGATTTGGTAAATTTCAATTATTAAGACCTTCTCAAAAAAAAGTTGATTTTATAATAAATGGGAAATTAACTAATTTACCAATGAAATTAGGTGATGGAGGTGAAGCTTTCTTTGTGTTTGAAACTTCTAAAAATGTTGATGTTCCAAATGATATGATTACTTCCCCTGTGTTATCTGCTATATCTTCACCTGATTCTTCACCACCTTCTTCACCTAGAAAACAATCAAATTCAAATGTTAATGATGGAAATTTACAAGAACCTGAATTCTTGGATATTTCAATGTCACAACCAGATTTAACACAAACAAAACCAAAACCTGTTCCAATTCCAATATCAAATTCAGATCCTGAATTATCAACAAAACCTCAACAACAACAACATTTATCATCATCATCACCAAAAGATTTAACTTTAGAAAAATTCCAAAAATTATCGAAAAAATTAACAATGATTAATATCCCAACAAAAATTGATAAAAATGGTGATTTATTTTTAGATATGAATGGCTATAAATCAAATGAACAAAATATTCATGATACTGATGATATCATCAACAAGATCCTTACCGAAGAATTTGGTAATGATATAGATGTTTCTCAATTAGTTAAAGAAGATGAAATGGGTAATATAAAGATTTTTTCATCTGATGATTTATCATTATCATCACCTCCATTAACTTCAACTTCAGATTCTTTAGAATTATCAAGTATGATTTCTGCATCAACAGGAGGAGTAGATGAAACAACAACAGATTCACAAGATTCTTCCCAAACAAATTATGTTAAGACACTTCGGTTAACTTCAGAACAATTGAAATTTTTAGATTTAAAACCTGGTGAAAATGATTTATGTTTTAGTGTTGATAAAGGTAAAGCCCTTATAACTTCAAAATTATATCTTTGGAAATCAAATGTTCCAATCGTTATATCAGATATCGATGGTACTATAACAAAATCAGATGCTTTAGGTCATGTTTTAACAATGTTGGGTAGAGATTGGACTCATCCAGGTGTTGCTAAATTATTCACAGATATAAAATTAAATGGTTATAATATCATGTATTTAACTGCTAGGGGTGTGGGTCAAGCAGAAATGACAAGAACTTATTTACGAAATATTGAACAAGATGGTGATACATTACCTTATGGACCTGTTTTATTATCACCAGATAGAACAATGGCCGCGTTAAAAAGAGAAGTTATATTGAAAAAACCTGAAGTTTTCAAAATGGCTTGTTTAAGTGATATTATGTATTTATTTGGTGAAGTTAAAAATCCATTTTATGCAGGTTTTGGTAATAGAATTACAGATGCTTTAAGTTATAGATCTGTTAATATACCATCTTCAAGAATTTTCACTATAAATCCAGTGGGTGAAGTTCATATGGAATTATTAGAATTAGCTGGATATAAAAGTTCATATGTTTATATTAATGAATTAGTTGATCATTTTTTCCCACCTGTTGAATCAAGTGATATTAATGATGAACATTTCACAGATGTTAATTATTGGAGAGAATCATTACCTGATTTAAGTGATTTAAGTGATGAAGAATTAAATAGTTCAAATAAAAATGAATTTAATGAATATAGACCAAATTCTAAAAATCAAATTGATTTTGATAAAATTAATGAAAATTATAATGAAAATGAAGATGATGATTATGAAGATGAAGGAAGTGGAAGTGGAAGTGGGAGTGATGATGATGAAGAAGAAGATTATGATGATGATGATATAGATGAAGATAACAATGAATTTGAAGATGAATATGATTCTGATTTATCAAATGAAGAATCTTTCCAAGATGATATAGATGAAGAAGATTTAGATCAAGATTTAATTCAACAACATTATCATCAACACCCTGGTTTGAATCAATCAGGTATATTACCAATGACTTCAGAAAGAAGTGGCATAACATTAAATCAAAATCATATAAATGGTATAAATATTAATTCATCAAATAATTTTATTAAAGCAAGTGAATTAATGAATAAATTAAGTATAAATGATTTGAAAAAAAAAGATAATGAAAAGAAATAATGAACAAAAGGTTTATGATTCATTATACTATAAATTAAAGAATTAAAAAAAAGTTTTGCATTTATTCATGTATATAAAAAACGTTTATAATTATACCCGATTATATAATCAATATAAAAGTTTTACTCATCTTGCAGATTTAGATCTACAATCAAAATTTCAGGGTCCAAGACTTCAACGTGAATGAGGTCTTCGTTGAGTAATAATAGACAAACATGGTTGGAGATCATCTATAAAGTATACCTATTTGAGTACAGAACCCGTTAAAAGGGTGGAATCATGAAAGGAAGAGTGGAGGGTGGAGGATGGAGATTGTGATACTGGTGATTCAAAAATTCATGCAGGGTTGTGTCTAAACGTTTAGCTACTTTAAAATTGCTACACTATCAAAATTCAATCTTAATGGTATGATGTATCTAGGGTCCAATATATTGATTGTTACATTCTTCTCCATATCAGCTTAATAATCGCAATTTGATCTGTTGATATTGTTATTGCATTGATGAAACCAGCGTTATACTCAAGAACAATTCACACTATATCAATTGATTGGATATGGCAAAATGCAATGAATCATATACCCTGTTCCCCTATTTACAAATCTTCCATGGGATCACTATTGATCAATGATTTTTGGAATTTGTATATAAATACCTGAGTATTTCCTACAATTTATAGATCCAAGAAGAACATGAATAATCATCATCAATCGTTTTAAGCTCCTTCAAACCATTGACTAACAAATCATATAACATTATGAAGCTCTCAACTATTATTACTCAAACTATCTTATTAACTGGTATCATTGCATCACCAATTGCTAATCCTGATGATGAATCATCTAATCCATTATTAGAAAAAAGAGCAGAAAATAGAATCTGTACTGATGCTTTAAAACACAAGCAATGTCATTTGAATAATTATCAAAATTGTGTTTCTTATTGGACTCAACCAATGTCTGCTGATTGTTATGTTCCAGGTCCTCCAGATCCTGTTTGTGCTCAACAAAGATTACAACAAGTTCATGCTCATTGTCGTTTCTATTGTTCAAAAATTAAAAATAGAGCAGATTGTGAAAAAGCTGTTAAAGATTCTGGTATTGCTAAAAATCCACAAGGTTATTGTAAGAATATCAAGTTCTGTTAAGTTGGATATGCTTGAAGTACTACAACTTTTTATGTTGCTTTTTATTACTATCTCAAATATTATATGGAACAATTAACTTTCAATCAATTGACGTTACCTATTTCAATTGTAGTTTAATGATAATCAATCATCTAGATATTGTATCATCGATTACTTGACGGGGTAAACAAATTTATTACAGTAGTGATATATGTACTAATAGATGTATTATAATCTAACTTAAGACGGGCGTAATTGTAGTTGCTTCCCAATTGGGAAGTCAAGAGCTTCTGTGTGGTACCTTACAATTTTAAGATATAAAATAGTAACAAACAATCACAGATTTCAACAATTTTGTAAATTAAAAGAAACATAAATTGGTAGATTTTTTTTGACGTTTATTTTCTATCATCTATGATGTTGTGTTCAGGATTCGATTTATTAGTATGATTTTAAAAGCTCCCAAAGACGTGGTTGATGTTTTTGTATATAAACAGAACGCTGTTATCATTTTCTGATTAAATTATAAGTTAAGTATCAATATGATTATCGATGCTTCAATAGAATGTATCATGATCATGAGATACTTTGTATACTATATCAAAAGGTTATGGAATTGGATCAACATGTGATTTGAAAAAGGTCACGATTGTTTTTTAATATACATAACTTTGTTTCTTTCAAAACAGATGGTTGTAATAAATAGTAGTAGCGCTGTTTTAACCCCTGAACTTCGAAGCTATTAAAGTACCACAAAGAACTCTTTTAAACACAAGTTCGATACAGAAAAGAGAATGAAAACATTGTATTGTATTAGCGCTACGCCACAAGCTGAACGTCATTAAATATCACTTTGAGCTCAGTTTCTATGTATTCTTTGAGCGTGTCACTGCTAAAAATCAATATTCTCGATTGTTTTGATTTCAACATTCTAATTAAATTTCTCAGAACAATTCAATTCATTAAAATTGTAATCTGACACATGAATCCCCATGAAGTATGACTTGTGTGGTACTGAGGTCTATTCTCAATCTTTAAGAAGGTGTGAGAATGAGTGCTTTCTAGTCGAGATAGTTGAGAAGATTATATCCCCTATATTCTGCTAGACGTTTATAGTGTTTGTTTTAGGCGTCGTATTAAAACTTACAATAAGGATAACAAGTTGGTACAGGATCTTAGATTCCATTCACACATAGCTAAGATATATCTTCATGTTTAGCTGATCAAGATAGACTTGCTATGCTGATTTCCAATCAACAAAGGATTAACATGTTTCTCAAAAACTTCTTATTTTGGTATACGGAAAATTCATATGAGAATAACATTGTTCTCATTTAGTACTATATGGATATCACACGGCTATCAAACGGCAGAAAAATGGGGGAGAGATTTGGGAATTAGTCTTTGAATTTGTATGAGATATCCCTTCCCAAAATATTATAAAAGAAGGTCAAGTTGTCGTTTTCTGTTGAACTTTTTATTTTTAATATTCCTTACAGATAAATCATATTACAGAGATATCATTATTAGAACTACAAATATGAACTTTATATATTCTTCCTGGTTAGTCGTGGCTATTTTAGCTACTTCAGTTCAAGCTCTTGTTATTCCAAAAGATATTGCAGTTAATTCTTTATCAAATGATTCAACTATTTCTACCAATGCTACTGCTTCCATCAATGCTTTAACTTCCTTTGCTGCTCATGCTGATGCTGCTGCAAATGAAAGATTTCTTCAAGAATTTATTTACAATGGTGATATTGCTGCTAATGGATGGATTGAAAATTGGTACCTTAACAATACTGGTAAAATTGCATTGTTTCAAGCCATTTCATCTAACATTAGAACTTTCTTTGGTGTTGGTGGTCTTTATACTTGTCTTCCTAGCTTCCTTGATCAAGACACTATTCCAGCTGGTGTTCAATGTTTGGCTGTATTTGCTTTGCAAGAATCTCTTGTTGCTGTTACTTTGGTTACTATTTGGGGTCTTGAATCTCCAGATGATGATGCTACTGGACAAGAAATTTTCAAACATAATTTGATGAGAGGTGTCAAGAAATACCGTAAATTCAGAGCTTGGGCTAGAAATGCTGATGGTTCAGGTCACAAAGAAGTTGAAGCTGTTTCTTTTAGATTGAATTCACTTTGTGCTTTAGGTGCTGCTTCTTGTACTGATGATTCTGGTGATGCTGATATTATCGCTATTAGAGATGAAACTGGTGTTCATATTAACATTAATACTGATCCATCAGTTACTGCTGAAGAATTTGAGCAAATTGTTTTGAAAACAGTTCCAGGTGTCCCCGTTGATTACGTCAATGAAGATGGTTCTGTTTCTGATCCTAATGATGGTGCAACTCATGATATTAAATATATCAGTTATAACATTGAGAACAGTGTTGCATCAAAACTTTCAAAAGTTGTTGATTCAATTCCATCTGGTGTTAGTCCATTTGATTCTCTCAAACAAGAACGTTCAAATAATAAAAAAGGTTTAAGAGAACGTACTACAAATCGTGTCAAGGCTATCTTTGGTGGTGGTGAATCAGAAACAAGACTATTTACTTCATGTTATGCTGGTGCTGGTAATGCAGGTAATGCTGAACATCCGGTTCCTTATGGTGTTGTTGGTCAAATTTACTACAACTCTTATGGTCCAGCTGATGATTCTAGTTGTTATGATGTTAATGCCATCAAGAAATCACTCCTTTGATTGATTTATTGGCTATAGAGGTTCCTCATTTTCTATTTTTATTGATCAATTTTTTTATCTTATCGTATCACCTCATCTTTTTATATTATTTAGGAACCCATTTTAATATTAACATTTTTAAATATCATTGTAGTATTTGTGGTTTATCAACAAATTGGTAATCCTTTACCCTTTCATGTATGCTTTGATGATGATGGGATACTCCTTGAAGCGATAAATTCAAAAAATTCTCTCAAAAAATTCAAATTAGCTCATTGAACCCTTTCTGTCTAGTCTTTTAACATTACACAAAAAGAACTCATCTATCAATTTCTCTAGCCTTCTATTACTTGGTGATTATATAATCAAATTTAGTCTGGGCGCGAATTAATTCACTGATCAATTATATATTTAGAATTGATATTATAATTATATACAATGTTAGAGAGTTGTATTTGAATATTAATATCTATATATATTTTTTAGCAAAGAATATCATTAAATGAACAATTATAAGCTACAATATTTTTTTGATCAAAAAAAATAAATTTAATAATTTAATGATTACATCTTTAAAATTTTTGTTTTAGAATCCAAAAAACTGAGAAATCTCGAATTTCAAAAGAGCTCTAAACGCTTCATAAACAATATATGAAATACTTTAGGATCTATATATACTTACAAACAAATAAAACCCAATACTTTCCTCTCAAAGTTTTGTTTTATAATCATGTTTATTATTTTGCGTGCGCGAATCGCAAATATTGAACTTTTATGGGGTAAAAATCCGTTAAAATCCGGAATTATGAATTATATATTGCAGTTAACCATAACTGATGTAAATGAGATTGTAATTAAAAGGACTGTACTCAGAGTCAGGATGAAAAGTAGATTAATTGGTTTGAGCTAGCGTTCATCAAGAATATTTACTGATTATGACTACCCAGAGTTCAATAGACTATACAATCAAAGAAGTTTGCTTTTTGAACAGAAATCAGCGCAGAAATTCTTAAAGGTTTTAATACAAAACTGATCAAATGGCCATGCACGGGAGAGCTCACAGGGCATATCCCTTTCTGTTATTTTATCTCTAGTTGACTCAATCATTTGTTCAATGATCATGTTAGATCATCTTTTGAAATGGTTTACAAAAGTAATTTGATTTGACTTGGTACCGCCACCTTGAAAAATTTTAATTTTTAAAGCTTTCGAAATTCCCAAATTCTCAATAAATATGTAATTAATTAAACTGACTAAACTTATCATGGATTGCGTTATGTTTAGCTAATAGAATTACACTATTATTGTCTTCAATAAATATGTCACATATGATTAGTCCCATT
Source organism: Hansenula ciferrii (assembly GCF_000313485.1). NCBI lineage: Eukaryota > Fungi > Ascomycota > Saccharomycetes > Phaffomycetales > Wickerhamomycetaceae > Hansenula > Hansenula ciferrii. The sequence goes on along the minus strand of NW_011887670.1, from coordinate 136,145 downwards.
CGTTAAACATTTCATGAATTTTCTTTTGAATAGTTATGTTTTATTACAAAAATCCTTCATGTTCTCACTTTCAAAAGGTATTGGATCAATAGGTTCGTTATAACATAGTTATACTTGAACTATTTATCATCATGGTATTGAAAGATAGATGGTCAGATATTTTGATAATCTTCTACTTTACCACTTGATGTACATTTCGAATATACCTAGCATGATAATTGGATAAGTTTTGATGCATATAGGTGTTTGAATATACTCTTTTTCTTTTTAAAAGGTAACGTCTCTATAGAATTTGAAATAGTTTCAGGAAAGCGCTTATAAAGTGTAGAAACTCAGTCATAAGTTGCTTATACTCATAAAGCGCTTTATGATTTGTAAACTACATTCTTTATAAAAAACAAGGAGATCACAATGTATATCATTAAACAATCAATAGATCTAAACTAATCGTATTAAAATGATGACGTTGTGAATCTAAAGCGTATAATGAATTTTGAAACTCAAAAGACTTTTTATGATTCTGAATCAGTAAGAAAGCTTTTAAAACTCAGTGAAAGTTATCAAAAAGCTCGATTTAAACGATAAATATATTATTATTAATAATCAAACAACACGAATGCTTCAAACAATTAAAAATTATGAATAAATTCAATTCCAAAAGGTCTTACTACTAGTAAATGTATATGATGACAATATAAAAGCAAAAAATAAACTTGAATTGCTAAATAAAACATGAAAAGTAGCTATCAACACAAAAACAAATGTCATAGCTCAGCGGCTAACTTGTATTTGTTTATAAATAATTTAATTGTGATATTAACCGCTGAGAAAATCAAAGCTCAAAAATCAGTTCCACAAAATTAAAAATATAAATTCACGTAAAATTTTTTGAAATTATACGCAGTAATAATTACTTGATATATCAAGTTTTTCTTAAGTTTTTGTATTACTATGTTTTATGGTTCATCTAAGGCTGCACTATTATCCTATTATCAAATTCAAAGTTAATGGCGCAGGTAAATATGTATTTGAATCTCAATTTTGTTTTTAACCTCAATTGGAAATTCTTCAAAAGCAAATTATCATCAAATCAGTGATTGAATATAGTTTGAATGAAAACTTATTTAAACTGATTATGATTTGATACACAATCTGGAAAATGATTTGATATTTGAATAGTTGGATTTAGTATTATAAGAAAGTTCAAATTATCTATATACAAACTCATTTATCTTTTTATTATGAATGTTGTAGTCATTTCTATCCTTGAACAACTTATCAGCGGCTATCATCTTAGTAGTATGATGTGCTTGAGCTATACCTACAACAAATGATTGTGTAGAATATAAGCTGGTACCCTGCAACTAGAATAGCACTAACGAGTAATAAAAGTTGATGAATCGGCTTGCAAAGCATCAAATATTAGCATTGAATAGTGTTATGCTTTTTATTATTTGTTAACTACATTGATGATTTGATTGAAAGAAAGAAGATGATCACATTGTTTATTGAAACAATCAGTAAAACTCTAATTGTATTAAAATAATCTTGTGAACCTAAGGTATATCACTGACATGGAAAAATTAAAGTATTTAATCCAAATATATGTATTGAAACAACTAGTGAATCAATCATGTCGTTGTAATAAGTAACCTATTTTTAAACTACTTGTTGAATTTATAAGCAATGGTGATAGTTGTTCTTCAACCTCAGAACCTCAAACAATCATTAGAAATGGTTAATGGTGAATAACAGTTTTTCAAAAGAGCCAGGTAAAGAAGTTAATTTAAAGTAAATAACTCTTTGAATATTAATCACAATTTCTTGGTTTAAAGTACATCAACACAAAAACAAATTAGTGATTTATTAAAAACTCAGCGGCTAATCACACAGTTTTTAGACCATTAGTTTTTAGCCGCTGAGTGCAAAGTTCAGTTAAAATTAAAAAAAAATATAAATACAAATACTCTCGCTGATAAATTTCAACATTATATATTATTAATTTGTTGGATTTCAAAAAAATCATTAACATTTTCTCCAGTTGTTGCTGATCAATTATCATGCCAATAAGTTTTTTTCATATTCATCATTGTATTGCTACTATATATTAGACATTTTCAATACATCAACAGTACATCAGTACCTTTGAATATAGGTTTGAAAAAAACCTATACAAACTGGTTATCTGATCAACAAGAAAATGACTTGATATTGAATAGTTGATTAAATGTTATATGAATTTCAAAATATCTATACACAAAATCATTTCTCTTTTTGTGAAGATTATTTGTAGTTAATTATATATCAACTTATCAGCGGTTATTGGAATTCACTCCTACATTGATAGATAGTGTTATACCTACAACAATGAACCTTCTTTTTTTCAAAAATAACAAGAGTGTTAAGCATCTATTGAGACTAGTTATATATTGTTGAATTCACCAATCATCAAAATAATAGATCAAATCAATCCAAAGTTTTACCAATTGAAGATATCGAATCTTTTCTTTGAGTTGAAAATGTAAACATTTGAAATAAATGCATAAAAAACAATGATAAACTATTGGCAATATACCTTCAGTGGTTGACATCCAATGAAAACTTACTCTTCAACACAATAGTTACAAGACATTTCATAGTGATAACGCTACTTGTTTCACAAGTTTAAATAATAACAAAACAGATCTTATTGTAGCCAGAAAATTTCAACAAGATCAAAGTAATCTTTAACCACTTAAAACTAAAATGAAGCAATCATAATGGACCATATCATTGTACCTTTAGCTACTTTGAGAGTTTTATTCACCTTTCATATTACAGGGGAACTTTTGATGCTGCACAACTTTTACTTCGACAACAAATCCTCATTTGGTAAGCCCACGTAATCATGATACACCACCACCACTGTTAATTGTTGATTCGAGATATATTAAAAGATCATTAGGATAGTGCTTGATTACAAGTAAAGAGATAAATCATATAAACATATCATTATATTAAATTATTAATTATTAAGTAGTTATATAAACTAGTGAACGAGAGATATATTATCATAAAGAAAAAACATGTAGAAAACCAACATAGTTCCATTTGATTTGCATTAAAATTAGTTGGAACTAATTGATTCATTATTTGATATTATTTGATTATATTTAAATGTGGATAAAGAATTAACCACCATGAATTATTGAAAAGAGAATGTTTTAATGTGAATATTGGAAAAATGAAGTTCTATTACCTAACCAACCATTCTTTGCCAAATAATTATCTTGATCAGATTCATTCAAATTTTCCCAATTTCTCAACTTCATCTTGTTTCTAATAATATAATAACCCTTTGTAGCCACCAACAAGACACAAAGAATCAAAATAATAATGAAGTTATATAATGAACCTTCTCTTAAACGAGGTAATTGATGGAATTTATAAACATTTTTAGAAATCATATAACCAGCATCGAAAAACATCATAAATAAAGCTGAAGATATTGCTCTCTTAGTATTTGAACCTGAATTTCTTGAAACCCAACTTTGTAGAATAGCAATGATATTTGGTGCACCTAATGCTAATATAACAACTGGATATGAACCCCAATAATCACTAATTGATTTCTCCCACCATGTCATCACAGCAGTTAATGGAATTTGCCAAATTCCAAAAAAGACAAGACAAACTAATGAACGTTCATTTAAAACTTCTGAAATCTTAGTCACTGGTGTAATGAAAATTATTAAGATAATTCTCCAAATTGTTCTTAATGAATATTGGGCGATTGATTGATGGAAAAAAATCCATTGTTTAATAACAAATAAAAGATAAACTTCATAACAACTATATGGAATCAATGCAACAAGACCAATTGCATATAATGGATATAGATCAAAATCTAATAATGATTTGACAACTTCTTTAGCCCCACCAATACTTGTATTGTTTGTAACACCTTTTGATGGATCATCTCTTAAGATACTATTAATTTGAATTTCCTTTTCACGTTCAGTTAATATTTCAGGTTGCCATTTTTGCTTTTTGGATAAACATCTTGGTAAAAAGAAGGAACAAATTAAAGCACCAACAAATGTAACAACACCTTCAATCATAAATGCAAATCTCCAGCCATCCATCACATATTTTGGTGCATATTCAATTCTAATACATGCATATATCAAATAACCTGTAATAATCTCTGCTAATGTTCTAAAGATCCATAAACATGCTAATCTCATTGCTAATTGATCTGCTGTAAAGAAATATGATAAATATAGGACAGTTGATGGTATAAATCCAGCGCCCACAGCACCCATAGCACCTTTGATACCCATTGCCACTGAAGTTTGATTAAAAGCAGCTTGCCAACATCCCAAAGCACAATAAACACATAATAAAATAGGTAGCCAAATATCAGGACCAATTTTCTTTGCAACTAATACAGAAGGAATTGCAAATATAATTTGTGTAGCTCTTTCAATATATTCCACAGTTGTTGTATCTGAACTAACAGTTAATGCTTCACCAACATATGCTGAACTTAAATATGATGAACCTCTTGTTGTTGAACGTTCTGGTTTAAAATTTGAAATTGATGTTGAACCATTATAAACATAGATATTCATATCAATATCATATGGCATACCAGCTCTTACAGCATCTTGGAAATTTGATTTATTGATGAAAAAACCTAACCACATGAATGAAAGAACAACCATGATTGTTAAGTTTAATTTGTTTAATAATTTTTTCTCTTCTTTAGCTGTCCATTTTAGAGTGGGATCATAATATATGATGTTTTCATATTTTGATGAAGAATATCTTTGTAACCAATATTCACCTTGTTTTGAATCTAAAAATGGATTTGGACATTTTGATTTTGGATTATTTTGAATAAAATTATCATCTAATGCCTGCTCTTTATGATTTGAATAAGCTGTTGGTGCTGAGTTTGTTGTTGAAACATCTTGATAATCTCTAAGTACCCCAGACATGTTGTACACCTATTTTTCAACTATCTGTAACATCATCTTTGAATCAAGATTGAGGATTATTGTTGATACTTATAGCATAAGCTTCAAGATTTACCTAAGCAATGAGCCCCACGATGTCACCTATAATCATATAATGCATATCACATTATGTTAGGGTCCACCGTCCCATATAATAAAATAAAATTAGAACAGTATTGTTTAGCAATGCGAAATTCCACCAAAACATTTTTTAAAAGAAGTAAACATTTTCTAAATTTCAGGCAGTTAATAAAAAAGAAGTTGAATGATCATGCAAGATTCTTAAATACGATGATATTTAAGGCACAATGAAGTAATGATTAAGTAATTTAAAAGTGATATTGACTTTACGAGCTCCTAATTTAAAGTCATTATCAGACCCTTAAAGAACCCCTTTTTTAAACCCCTGAAGTTTGAACCCCTGAGGCTTGAGCTGCTTAAGACATAATATAAGGCTATAAGCTAATAGATCATTAAGATGAAGGACTTGAGGCTATATTTCCAAAGTTTATCATCCTGTCTTGTAACATATGCACACGTTCAACTGAAAATATAGGGTTTGTTAACGTATAACTTCACCTTCCACTCATTAGCTGACTAGCGTATGTTTCCAAATATTGGCGGGAATATCTCCATAAATGGTTGCTATCTCCAGCAAATTTCAAAAGATTTAAACATATCTTGCTAGACTTCCTAATGTGGTAGAAAGTGGTGTATATGTGTAGATATAAGATATTAAGCAAGACTTAATTATGTTAACATTATGAGGATTTGAAGTAACCTGTTTATTCACTGCCAACTGGTCATCACTTTATCACTTTCTAGCTTTGTGATTCTATTTTAGTTCAAAGAAGGAAAGTGATTGTTTTGTTTTGAATGTTGATCTTTGATTTTGGCGATTAGATAATCAAATTCGAGATCTTTTCACGTGCTAGCTCATGTGAATATCTTCACAGTTCTGAATAATTAGAACGTAACTACAAAATGATTATAATTATAATGTAAAATAAAGGATAAGTAGATGGTTAAAGATACCGAAGCGTTAAATCGAGTGTTTTATGGGGTTTCTAGCTATATATATTTTACAATTTATCATTCATCATTTTATCATGATTATCGTAGACATGAAAAGAACTAGCTGCCCATGAACGCTATATCAGCGAGAGCTAATATTATAAAGTAATGTTTCAGCCAGACTAGATTATTGATCGATATTTAGAATATTGTTATAATTCCTACATCAAACCAAACATTGTTTCAAAAACCACAAGATTGTTAAGCGTCTATTGAGATTAGTTATATATTGTTAAATTCACCAATCATCAAAGAGTAGATCTAATCAATCCATTAAATTGAAGTTCATTCAATCAAAGATCAATTGTTTTTTAAAATTAATTCTAGTCTGAGAAACAAATTTTGAAATTATAAATTAAATCTGTTCGATTAATGCAGTAATTGACAAAGGGGCAAATACATGTGTAACTAACGATAATAAGATGGAAAAAATAGCTCCAACAAACCACCTATACGTCGGAAAAATCAAAAATCAGTTGAATGTAAACGAACTAAAAATTCGGGTAGAGTTTAAAATCATGTTCACTTCAAATAGTTACACGTTCTTTGTTAGAAAGGTATCGAATTTTTCAACCACGCAAAACAAAATCTCAATATTTGGTACATCCACTCTTATTTATAACTTTATAAATATGACGTCATATTTTTTAAAGTCATAATTATTGTGGTGGTCAGTGGTGAGTAGTTATGTAGTACAAATTTTAAGAAAACATCATTATATTGAAGCATTAACTACTTATGATTGAATAGATATATTACAAACTCTTCAACGAAAGAGACATTAAAGAAACAAAAAAGAATCATTAAAAAAACAAAAAAAACACATATAGGTAAACAACAACTTCCATATTTGAACAAAATAACCGCATTATAGATAGCTTTATAACTTGATTCATAATCAAAAATTTTCCCACCATGAGTATCATTAAGCAAATTTCCAGCGGAATTAATTAATGTGAGAATTGGAAGAATGAAGTTCTGTTACCTAACCAACCATTATTTGCCAAATAATCATCTTGATCAACTTCACTTAAACGTTCCCATTTCTTTAACTTCATTTTATTTCTAATAATATAATAACCCTTTGTAGCCACTAATAAAACACACAAGATCAAAATAATAATGAAATTATAAAACGAACCACCTCTAAGATCAGGTAATTGACCAACTTTATAAACAATTTTAGAAATCATATAACCAGCATCAACAAACATCATAAATAAAGCTGCAGATATTGCTCTCTTAGTATTTGAACCTGAATTTCTTGAAATCCAACTTTGTAATATAGCAATTATATGTGGTGCACCTAAAGCTAATATAACAACAACGTATGAACCCCAATTATCACTCATTGTATTATCCCACCATGTCATCACTGCAGTTAATGGGATTTGCCAAATTCCAAAGAAAACAAGACAAATTAATGAACGTTCATTAAAAACATTTGAGATTTTGGTTATTGGTGTGATCAAGATCATTAAAAGAACTCTCCAAACTGTTCTTAATGAGTATTGTGCAATTGGTACTTCACTTATGTATAAACGATTAATAGCAAAGACAAGATAAGTTTCATAACAACTATAAGGAATGAATGCAACAAGACCAATAGCATATAATGGATAAAGATCAAAATCAAACAATGATTTGACAACTTCTTTAGCCCCACCAAGACTTGTATTGTTTAAAACACCTTTTGATGGATCATCTCTTAAGATACTATTAATTTGAATTTCCTTTTCACGTTCAGTTAATATTTTAGGTTGCCACTTTTGCTTCTTAGATAAACATCTTGGTAAAAAAAAGGAACATATCAAAGCACCAACAAATGTAACAACACCTTCAATCATAAATGCAAATCTCCAACCATACATCACATATTTTGGTGCATATTCAATTCTAATACAGGCATATATCAAATAACCTGTAATTATCTCTGCTAAAGTTCGGAAAATCCATAAACATGCTAATCTCATTGCTAATTGGTCTGCTGTAAAGAAATATGATAGGTATAAAACCGTTGATGGTATAAATCCAGCACCTACGGCACCCATAGCACCTTTGATACCCATTGCAACTGAGGGTTTATTGAAAACTGCTTGCCAACATCCCAAAGCACAATAAACACATAATAAAATAGGTAACCAAATATCAGGACCAATTTTCTTTGCAACTAATACAGAAGGAATTGCGAAAATGATTTGTGTAGCTCTTTCAATAAATTCCACAACTATTGTATCTGAAGTTACAGATAATGATTCTCCATAATAGAATCTACCCTTATAAACATAAACACCCATATCAATATCATATGGCATACGAGCTCTTACTGCATCTTTGAAATTTGTTTTGTTGATGAAAAATCCTAACCACATGAATGAAAGAACAACCATTATTGATAAATTTAATTTGTTTAATAATTTTCGTTCTTCCTTAGCGGTCCATTTCAAGTTTGGATTATAATAAGTTGTATTTTCGTAATTTGAGGATGAGTATTTATGTAACCAAAATTCACCGTGGTTTGGATTTAAGAATGGATTTGGATATTTTGAATTTGGTTTATCTTGAACATAATCACCATCTAAAACCTTTTCTTTAGGATTTGAATAAGCGGTTGGAACTGAATTTGTCGTACTGAGTTCTTGATTATCTCTGATGTTCTGTGACATGTTGTACAAGTATCTCTTAACAATTTGAAAAACTTATTGAATGAATCAAAACATGAGGAAGATTGTTGATACTTATATTAACTTCCAATTCATATAGTACACAACTAAAACAGTAAGCCTACCACAATGTCATCTTAATATAGCCATATATCATGCATGCATGCATGTCTGGCTAAATTCAAGGGTCCATTGAGCACCAATATCATGATCATAATGTAGAGAATAAACAGACTAAAATGTGCTAAAACCTATTCTAGGCAGTGAATATCGATCAAAGAAGCTGACTGATCTTGTAGGCTTTAGTAAGCTCGTGATTAATTTAAGGCATAATGAAGTAATGATTAAGCAACGATTGTGTACAGTATCAGCTTTAAAGTTTACGAGTGAAATTAAAATTAGACCCTTCAAAAATCTTGATTGTTATAGCGAATTATCGCGATCTCCAGCAAATCTCATTGAGATCTAAATCTTGCTAGACTTCCTAATCTGGTATATAGGCGGTGTGTAAATGAGAACATGGTTTAACTGTGAAAATACCCTGAAATATCATGTTCATTCACTAGTCCACGGTCATCTATTGTCATACTTTGCCATTAATTCCACCGTTTTCGAGCAAAATGTGTGATTGTTTTGGTTTCAATGTTGATCTTTAATTAATTATTTAATCATTTGGCGCTGACATAATCAACAAATATGCACATCGCGAATTATGAAATTACGAGTTCAGCTTACATAATAATAAAATTTTCAATAGAATTTTTAATCGTTTAAGGGATTTGTTGATTCTCGAATGATTGGTCATAACTTGTAAGCTTCATGCTAGTAACGGAGTCGTCACCTGTACCAAAATCTTTAATCAAAGTATCATCCGCAATTAATATAATTGATGATTAAGCATGCCAATCGTTGAACTAACTTTTGATATCTGCTATCTTGTATATGAAAGTGTTTTGCATTTCTGAAATAATATTAGCATCTATTTAACTTACAGATATGACATATGACTTGTTCAAGCTCATCATCAAATAAGCTATACCTGTCCAAGGTACTATAGTTACCTAGCTGTTTACATGGTATTGGCTTATACAAGTACATTATCAAATCCACAGACGTTAATGGCATTTTATTATATTGGATTAACATCGATGATATATAATTGTCAATCTAAACGTTTAGTCTATTGTTTTCATCAAATATTGTAGAATATTTCATTCGATCTTATTGGCTTCCTATGAGATAAAGCATTCATAAGTTATTACACCAAACAAAGTACTTTTAGAACTCCTACATTTTGTAAAGACAGCTTTCTAAGTCGTATGTATAATATTGAAGTCTAACTGGTACATCAAGCCTTCAATGATTCTTATGAGATGATTATTATGATGTCTCCAACGGTTGATTTGTTATATAATTATAAGAATAACATAGTCGAGGCATCCCTATTTCTTTCAAAGTTCAATCTATATTCACAACGTCATTGAACTCAACGAAAATTATGATAGAATTTCAAATCACCTTTTGTCTCTTTATAACTCAAAGAAACCATACTATTATTACAATCTAATAAATTGAAAGTTCCATATGGATCAATCACTGTGATTTCTTCGTGAAGTGGTAGATGTATATAATTGAATGTTTCCAATCTGAGGAAAACCATTAACCATAGAAGTTCATTTATAACACTTCTCACATCATTATCAGTTGATTCTCTGGGAATTAAATTGATATTAATTTTACCATTCTTCATGAAATATTCATTCTTGATCATTAAAATATATTCCAATTCATTTCGGAATCTCCTTTTAAACCAATCCAAGTTTTTAATACTATCTATAATGATTTCACCTTTGAAATTTTCAAGCCACCCAAAACCTTTCGGGATTTTAACATCAAGCATATGACAATCTATGACTCTATCAGTTGGTAAATTTTGGTATCTTTCATTTGATTCATCATCTGTAATCACAATGAAAGATTTTGAAAAATGACCACTTAAAGCTGGGAACGCTTTTACATAATTGAATATATCGTCTGGGACTTTCAAATTGTTGAATATCATAAAATGAAGTTCAAGAGGAAGCATGGCAGTTAACTCTGTTTTCTGTATCTTTGCATTGTAATAGTGATAGAACAAAGCAATACCAATGATAATATGGTTTCTATAATGAAACACTTATATATCAGCACTTGGGAGCTGTTTATTCACTCATGCTTATCATTTTGGAAATATTCTCAAAATTATATCCAAAACCAACAGCCGAAGTGTACACACTCAAAAAGAGCTAAACAAGTCCTAGCTTCACTCAGCGCAGAGAAATTGGTGCAAATGAGAGCCCCAACAATCATTCTGTATGAAAATCAAATTCTTCTAGTATGTCTCTTACTATACTTTGTATGCTGTTGAGTTGAAGCATACTTTGAGCCGCCAAAAAATCTTGAGAGGTAAACAAGCCGGGCTCATAACCCCGGAATCAAGCAAGTACTATCAACTAAAGATGTACTATTCCTCTTATCAACTATTTTGTAATGATCTAAAGCTTCGCTGAACGTTTTGATTAATTAGTGGATCCAATATTCAAGTCAAATGAAAGACAGAAATCTATTTAAAGAGTTGAACTACACGATACCAGTACATTCATTATAACACTTCAATAGATCTACTGCATAAAGATTAAACGATCAAACTTAATGCATATTGATTCTTTGTAAATTCTCAGGGCCTCATGATATATAGTACATCACATAGTAGGACCATATCTATCTAATAACTCTGAATAGAGGGCTTTTGGACACAAGAAATTCACCAATAAAAGTCCAGGCATTTGATATGGACTAATTTCAAGTAGACCCAAATTTGTTGCTTTGAAATTGGTAATAGAATCAAGAGTAGCCGAGCCACTAATAACAAGTTCCCTTAACTGTGGAGCATCAATATTGTCCATTGAAACAATCCCAGTCTCATCTAGACTTGAATCATCCATAAAGGCAAATGTTATTATATTCTTGAACATTTCACTATTAAAGCTAAGTTGTGCTTTACATGTACCTGAAATGTTTATATGACATGGTAAGGGTATTGATTGATCGAAGCTGAAATCTTTTTCCAAGTCTTTAAGCCTTAATACATTAACATTGGGAAATTTTGACTTGAGCTCAAAATCTTTCTTATTTGATGATCTAATAGTACAGAAATGTAAATAATTGGAAGGTTCTAATATTTCAAAAAGCCATCCTGATAAGGAAACAGAACGTGCAAATGGAATATTCAAATAAGTGATAACACCATTTGGAAATGAAGATAACGCCGAAAAAAACCAATTAATACTTTCATAGATAGGTGTGAATATACCTGCATACCAAAGGTTTATAACCATTGTGAAAGATTTTTTATATTTGCTCCATATACTGAGATGTCTCACTAACAAAGCTAAAGACTCTACCCCCTTTGGTCTCATAAGGTTGTCAATATCAATATCAATATCAAAGATAATAAGACCTCGAAACTGAGAGAGTGAATTTATGAAATTATTGTTATTCAATAATTCGGTCCAAATATTAACACATTCTGTTGGTAGTGTTGAATATGAATTGATACCTTTATGATCTGTAATAACTCGAATTTCTTTTAAACACTCTCTTCTAAACATTGATGGCATACAGTTTAAGTAGTTGACTTTATCTTCTGGTCTTTTCATCAAATCAAGAATTTTGAGCTGAAGTTCATGTGGTAGTTTATGTAGTATTGATTCTGACATGTTGGTTGTATCTAAAAATTCAATAATATATCGTTTGATTTGCTTGCTAAAAGCTCAATTGGTGAATAAGTTAATCACTTATTCTATAAATCAATACCCAAGGGGAATACGGGCTTTTTAAAGCCAAAAAAATCAATTGGCATTAGTAACTCATAAAAATTTTCTGTTCATACATGGGAAATATGATAGAGTTTGAAATATTCAAATAATCTTCTCAAATGAACCACTAAACCCAAATTACCAGATTAGGGAAAAGCAAGTAGGACACATATTGTAGCAAAGTGTCGTTTCTTGAACCTGACCTTGCTACATAGCAATAAGTTTCGTGAAGTATTTCTTAAAATTTTACCTCCTATTGTTAAGGGTTAAATATACGGTAAGCCCACTACATCAACAATTTTATGTCTTCTGAAAAACCTTCATTACACCATGTCGTTTGGTATACATATTAGAGGAGCAATCTACTAGTTCGTCAGTGGAGCTTATTATTTTAGGAAATATACAATGGTTGCTCTACATATAGAGTTGATCTAAATAAATTTTGGATCTGAAGCCTTGAGGGATATTGAGAAGGTATAGTTCATCAAATGACTCGAACAGAAAACCCAAAGATCTTAAAGGCCAAAATTAGCACATACATGCTTGTAGAGACAATTCTACCAGAACTAGAGCCGAACGAAAAAATATTTCTTGATTTTGAAACTGACTCGAAAGTGATTCAAAAGTCAATGGTGTTAAGATTTTTTTTTGGCCAGAACTTAGTTATCTCCGCTTCAATCCGCTATTGAGGCTTGCCAACTTCCACTAAAGCTCTTTTGATTCAATCATAATCATCTTCAATATAATTAACCAATAAAGGAGCAGGTCCAGTATGTGATAAATTGATGGATATATCATCTTTTGTTATCATTGGCCCTAAGTCAAATTGAATATGAGGTGAACTGATATCAAGAAATGTTAATAATTTAGCGTTCAAACGTCTTATAGAACGTAGTGACATTGAGCCTCTAATCATTAAAAGTCTCAAATTTGGAGCTTCGATGTCTTCTAAAGATGCAATTCCTGTTCCTTCCCTCTCAGCCGAATCATCATAGCTAATCGTAAATGAATCTTTGAGCATATGTGAATTCAACTTAATCTCAGCTTTACAATTCTCAATTGATAAGATTTTTGGTAAAGTTGATGTTGGGTCAAAGCTAAATTCCTCTCCTACTTCATTAAGCTTCAAGTGGTCAAGACTGGGAAATGGTCTATTGGTGTTTAAGCACTTGATGTTAGTATTTTTAATAGTGAGTCTCTTTACCATATATGAAGGCTCTAGAATCTTTAAAATAGAGTCATACGAGCCACGTAAACAGAGATCTCTTCTAAATGGTACCTTCAAATAAGTTATTACACCATCTTGGATATTGCGTATACACCTCAAAAAGGACTCGGTGTACCCATTTGTAATATCAGAAAAACCATCATTTCTTATATTAAATTTCAATGATAAATGTGATGCAAGGACAGTTTTTTTCTTGTGCTCATCAATCTCGTAGACCAAAGGTAATAGATCCATTAAAGCAAATGTATCACATATATCAAGATCCACTATGACTAACCCCCTAAATCTATGAATAGCTTTGACAATCGAATTATTATTAAATGATTTCAAAAACAAGAGACACTCTTCTGGTAATGATGAATATATAGGATTTCGAGGAATATCGATAATAACCCTGACATGTTTTGAATATTCGTGTTGCAAGTGAGGAAGTATAGCAAGGTAGCTAACTATATCCACTGGAACTTTTAGAAATCCTAATATATGAAGTTGAAGTTCAAATGGGAGGAAATGTAATATTGTATGTGTCATAACGATTAATCTTAATTGTTAAGCTATAAGGGTTCAGTGAATGTTTCAGGATGCGGTGCTTGACATATATCCATCATTTTTGAAATTTCTGAGATTGGGGGATTATCTCTATTTAGCTTCCAAATACCACTGTTTTCTGTTCAAATATATCCAGATGAGGTATTTTCAAAAAAAATAATCTTCTCATCATACTAGCTCCTGCTGATACTAGTAAGGCTCTAGTGGGATGAAGTTGCATGTATTCATCATGCTTCCAAAATTTGTTACCCACGAAATGGAAAAGGACTTTAAAAATAGTTCGATAACAGAAGAGCTAGGGGATGAAGCAGATGTAGTATATTGTTAATAGTACTAAAACCCATAGATTAATCGTTAAGCACACTACATCAACAGCTTTTCGCGACCGATTATGTAATTTAGATTCAAAAATTATATAATATCTATACGCGTCGCGCCTCGCTAATTTTCCAATCAAGTTTTGAGTGAGGTCCCCATGAACGTTTGAAAACCCCAATTGATTATTCTTTTGTTTGTCGTGGAACCTATATTTGATCCTGAAGAATGTCGGAAAGGTCTCCAAAAAGGCGTCGAGTGGATTCCCTAGATCAATACAATGGAGCTAAAACAACAATTTTATCGTTACCAGATGAATGTTTGAGAGAAGTAACTAAGAATTTGACTCAAAAAGATACTTTATCGTTATTATACTCACATTCACATTTCCAAAATGCTTGTAAGGCAAGATTATACAAAAGAATCATCATTACTGAAGGAACACATAGTACTTATGCTACTCAATTAGCCAATAACAACAAATTAACTTTATTAGATGGATGGGGAGCCATCAATAGGTTTTTTAACAAGATTTACACCAGTCAACGTCTATTAATTGAACCAGAAGGGGCAAAATTCGTTGAGGAAATCATCACAATGGATAGTCTCTATAGTCCAGGTGCTTTAAATGATGAATCTAAATCTTCAGACTTGAAAAGTAAAATTGAAACTCTGAAAAATCATTGGCCAATAGTTATGAATAGTTTTGTTCGTTTGAAGTATATTCACGGTTATAAGCTCTCTTTTGAAAAACTTGTACAATTGAACAGTAATATAACTTCAAATTTAAGGGAACTCTCAATTGGGATGAATGAAGAACTACTCTTGGGATCATCTCAAAATTATGATATACAATTACCAAAGTTGAAAGTTTTGAAGCTCAATTTTCTTAGAGAAGTAACAAAACAAGATGCAAGACCTTTCAGAATTGAGTATTGCACAACTTTGGCTAAAATGCTCACTATCAATGGATCAGCTGATAATTCAACTCTAGAAAGATTAGAAATTAATGGTACATCAGGTGAACTAGATGAGAATTTCAAATCAAGACTAAGGAAAGTCGCACGTTCAAGGGTTCAAGCTTGACTACAGCGTATTTAACCGGATTTGAGAATGGTAATTCAAGGGCAACACATTTTTTGGCACCTTATTGTTCCAACGGGTTGGATGTTGAAAGTGATTATCCAGAAGAGGATGTTGACTCAGATATTGGTCTTGAAATGGATGGTGAAAAGGATTTAGATGATGATGTTTTCAATAAGACTTCGAAACAATTTGAAGTTCATTATTTAACAGGGGTATCAAAGGCCCTCAATGAGTATAAGAAACAACCAAGGAAAAATAGAAAATTTTCAAGAAGAAAAGCGAATTCTGAAGATTATGAAAAGTTCTTGGGTAATGTGAGATTTAAGTATTCTGATAATAGCTTTCCATTTCCCCCAAATGAAATTTTGAGTCTTTTGCTACAAGGTTTAGCTGACAATAATATAAGATTGTTGAATGTTAAATCATTTGGAGTTGCAAATATGAACTTTGATAAAAGAAGTTTATTCTTAGGATCACCTTTATTGAAAAATTTGGAGAAAGTGCTTCCCAATATTAATGATCTTGAAACATTGGATTTCAGAAATGTTACACACGAAGCATACATAGTTGATCGATACGGAAGTGTCAGCCCTGAAGAAGAAGAAGCATTCAAATATGACCATACCCCATCTTTTCTCATTCATTTTATCTATGGGAATAAAAAAAAATTTGAAAAGTTGAAAAAACTGGTATACTTTGTGACCCCAAATGTTGATGCCGGTGACCCTTACCGTAATCACTGTCATACCAATCATTACGCAAAACTATATGAACAACTAAAAGAGTTCACCGTCAAATCTCCAAACTTAGAAGAGTTGGTCGTTTTTGGACCTGTAAGAACTCAATTGAGACATTTTTATCGTTGTCTTTATCAATCATCTGCAAAGAACACTTTGATGAAACTAACATATCACCAAACAGAATTGATATCCAAATTAAGTTCCAAGATTATCAACGCAAGAATTTTCAGAAAGTTCATCAAACATTCAAACCTGAAAGTGTTGGAAGAGTATCACACTGGATGCTCACAAAAACTTACGGAACATTTCAACCTTACTACAAGATTAGAAAATTACGATAATAATGAGTCATTGAGGTATAATGAGTATACAATGTTTTTCAAAGAAGAGTTTCTTTATATTTTCGGTGATGATGCTAGAAGGTTTTTTAGACTCTGTCTAAACTTAAAGAATTCACACTGTATGGGTTTACATTTGAAAAAAATAAAAATATTTGGGTATAAATGTATAATTCAAAGCCTCTTAATGTTAACTAATATTCAATCATCGCTTATATTTGTGGCATATAATCTAACATCGGTAACGGTAACCAATCTTTTCAGAGTTCTCTATACTAATCATATCCAACCCTTCTGGCCATGATCCAGTAACAAGGTTTTGTACTTTAATCAAATAACTCTTCAAAAACTGGTAATACATCGACTCAAAAATATCAGAGAACTTTCCACCGAACTTCCAATACGGGCATATTAAGGCTAAATCGGTTAACCGAGGTGCTATGATATCTTTGAAATCAAATATTTGAACATCCTTAGGTGGTTGACCCCTTGAACCTGTTGAGTAGATCCTTAATCTTTGAAGTTTTGGAAATAAACATCTTGAAAATTTCAATGAGGCTGCATCAATTGAAAGAAATTCCAAATCTTTTTTAAACCAATCTTTGAAATGAATCGTTTTTTCAACTTCTTCAAGTCTCAAGTATTTCAATTTGGGATAGTTCTCAGCCAAATTGTCCAAGTTACGCAAGTTTGCACAACCTTGGATAACCAACACTTCTAGCTCTGGTGCATTCAATTTTGGAAAAGTACCTAATGTTTGATCGTAAACAATCTTCAATTTCTTTAATCTTGGAAACAAAGCTGATGTTGGATATTCACTCCAACGTGGAAAACCTTTGAGGAATAGACTCTTGAGATTTTTCATATTTAAACCATCTAAAAGATGATGCTGACCGTTTTCAATTTCACCAACAACTGAGTTCTCTAAAAAGTAGTATCGACGAGCTTCACGATTCCTGTATATATTATGTAAATGATTATCAATACTACCAGCTGAAATAAAGAATCGTTTCAAACTTGGAAACACATCAATACCTTCGCAGGCAAGCGTGCTTGCCTTGACATATAATGATTCTAAATTAGGAGCATCAATGTTCCCCAAATTGAAAGCCATAAGACCTAGTTGTCTCACAAAAAGCTTCTCTAATGATGGTGCTCTAATATTGTTTACAGCATTGATTCCATGACCTAAAAAAGTTAGACTAACCTCCTTTAACTTTGGTGCATCAAAACCCCCTAGTGTATCTATGTTATTGTCATTTCTACGAAAGTCATCTTCATCAAAGTCTTCTAAAGATTTGGGAGTCCATCTATGATTCACATCAAGATATTTCAAATTTTGACACATTTGAGTAGTGGGTCTGAAGTTAATCCCACTTCTATCGATCTTTAAGGTTTCAGGCAAGATAAAACCATCATGGAATCTAAATCTCGACCTAACACCAACAATTTTTAAGCTCTCCAACTTGGGATGATCAGAAATATCTAGAATTCCTCTCTTGATCAAGTGTCTTTCAACTATAAGCTCTTTAACATCATCCACATCAGCGGTTGGCGTGTTATCTAGTAAATCGAGAACAGAATCTGCCCCATCCACACTAATTTTATGATTTAATGGGATGCTGAAGTGTGTGATCTTGTCAATGGGTACCTCCATTAAATATGTTAGGAGAAGCTTTGCATTGGTGATATAAGTGGGAGTGAAACTAACTCCGGCCTTGGGTGCCCGAATGTTCACTTTTAACGTTAATGATCTTGGACTCTTTTGAATAACCTGCTGAATTTTTTTTAAGACAACTGAAATATCTAAGAAGGTAAAGAAGGTGGTGGTACAATCTAGGATAACAACTCCTTTGAATTCATCGAAGACTCTATCAAGAGCTTTATGATCACATAATTGATCGCCCGTGACAAAACAATCTTTTGGTATGTTTGTTGCATCAAACTGAACTTTCTTTTCTGAGTATGTGATAATACGAATATAACTAGCCATATGTGGATAAAGTAGTGGAATGGTGGTTAAATAACTGATCAAATCGTCAGGATCCTTCAAATGGTCTATAACCTTAAGATGGATCTCATATGGGAGAAAATCTAGAATTGTGGTAGTCATAATGGGTATTTATATTGCTCTGGAATACTTATGATTGTTACAAGAGAGACTAAAAGTTTCACCGCCATACACAGAAAAGTTGTTTTGTTTTATATTATATTTTTTGAGCATAAAAAAGAACTATAGTGTTTCTGTTTACTGAGCTCTTTGCATGAAACCTGGAAATCCTCTCATGTAATACGCGCTGGTGCAACTGATATTATAGAGTTTAGTATAATAGCACAGTATTCAAGTAATACCTCTGAATGTATGTACTATAGCTAGGGTATTAATTGATACGATGGCATCAACTGTGATAGCTAATTGATTGAATTATATTATGACCAACTAGTGGCTTGGTAAATCTTGTAATTACTGTACAAGACCATAATAAATGCCGATGCCTGTATATAGGTCAACTGCTACATACAATACAATTGTTAGATATTGATTATTTATTGTTTTAGTGTAAACTATTTATGTAAAAAGATTCTCTGATCAAACAGTCATATTATCAATTTCTAGTTCTTTCTCCTATTGTCGTTTCATTCCATATCACCATTTCCTATGTCCTTGAATATTCTCATATCATTGTTGATGCTTTCAGGCCATATACCAATCCTTTCGCTATATGAGCTAATGAAATAACTTTGTAAGTTTCTATAAAACCTTCTTTTAGTTACAAGAACCGAATCAGTATCAAATCCTTTACCAGTAAAAGCTAAAGCCTTCAATTCAGGAGCGACAATATCACTGAAGTCAAAAGCAAAAGGCTCTTCAAAAATATCATTCACTGATAAGTTTAAACTTCTAAGCTTTGGAAAATAACATCTTGATACTCGTAATGAACGAACGCTTACAGAAAGAAACTCAAGTTTTTCCAACATCCAGTTTCCAATTTCAAAAGAACGCAATCCATCCATGCTAATATGGGTTAAATTGGGAAAGTGTTCACATATGCTTTTCATGGATGTTAAATATGAACAATTTTGAAGGCACAAAACCTCTAAATTTGGTGAATCTAAACTGCAATAACTTGGAACGGTATGTTTGTCAAGCATTAACTTCTTCAAGTTTGGGAATGATGCATTAGTTGGATACTTATCTGAGATCGGGTTGTTCTTCAAGCGTAAGCTTTTGAGATTTTTCATATGTAATCCCTCCAAAATGTAATGACCATTCTCAATTTCACCAAACTCTGCGTTTTCTAAGAATGAATAGTCTGATTTTTTAGAAATGTTATCATCTATTGAATCTTTATCATAATCCTCGCTAAATGAGATATTAAATTGACGTAAAGATGAGAAATCTTTGAGACCGTCACATTGGAATGATTTAGTCTTTATATGAAGATTTTGTAAATTTTCAGCCTTTATAGACCCCAAGTGGAAGTTATTATTCGATTTGACAGTAATGCTTTCTAATAAAGGAGCTTTTATATTGCGAATTGATGAAATTATTCTTTTATTCAAGTCGAAATTGATAACTTTCAATCTTGGTGCTTCAAAATTTTCAAGTGAATGCTCACAAATAGCATTACTTGGTGTACCAATTTGACTATCAGTTTCAGTCACTTCCAAATATTCTAGCCTGGAACACATTGTAGAATTGAGCTTTATGTTGAGTCCGCTATTCTTTATATTGAATGCCTGTGGTAAAACTAATGAATTATCGAAGTTGAACCTTGGTCTTATGGCATCGAGTGTAAGAGACTTCAAACATGGATATTCTGAAATATCTAAAGTGTTATTGCTCAAAGATTCTTCAATACTAATTGACTCTGTATCCTTACTTGATGCTTTTAGTAAATCTAATATGATCGGTTCTACTTTTGTTTCCTTTAGTAAAATATAATTATTCACTGGCAATCTCAAATAGGTAACAACCCCTTTTGGTAACCTTGTAACGCCTACCAGGAGAAGTTTGGCTGGCTCATTATATGAGTCGTATCTAACATTACCATTATTCCCAGTTCTGATGTTGATCTTTAACTTGATTGAGTTAGGATTCTTCTTAATGCACTCTTGGAACCTCCAAAAAACTTGAGCTGTATCGAGAACTGGGAGTAAATATGTTTCACAATCCAAAATGACAATACCTCTAAAGTTATCAAGCGCTTCTGAAAGCCTTTGTGGAACACATAAATCACGAAATGTAATCAAACATTCTTTTGGAATCTTTGACGAGAAGGGCAATCTCTTTTCTGAAAAGGCGATTATACGAACATATCTTTTCATAAAAATGTCTCTCAATTCAGGAATTGCTGATATGTAGCTTATAAGATCTTGAGGGTTCAAGACGTTGTCAATAATCTCCTGATGTAATTCAATTGGGAGATAATCTAAAAATGTTGTAGTCATATTGAATGTTTCTAATGGGTATAGCGATTATTTTAAAAATGTGTGAATCAAAAGAAAGAAGAAGAAAGGAAGGAAAATGGAAACGTCTATTCTTTATACTTGTTTCATAATTATCTCTACATTATGCTCGTGTTGTGGTTTTCTGTTGTTTAGTTAGTGCTCTCATTTGTCAATTATTTTGGATTCTAAATTTTCTCTTCAAAACATCTCAATTACTGAGGCTTTATTATGAGACAAATAGAGTGTTTATATAGCCATGAGCTATTGTATACAAAGCTCAAAAGCTTGTATGATTATATTGGCCTAGTAAGTATAGGGTGCACTATTAAGTGTGTGAATAAAATATCATCATACAATTTCATAGTGTACTAGATAGTAGATACGTCCAAAACTTCGAAAACCACAGTTTTGATGTTTTGATACGTATGAAGGACATAAGAGCTCTGGGATGAAAGAAATATTGATGTGAGTTCCAATACAAATATTATTAACCCAAATTATGAGGTTCAGCTCTGTATATGTTTGTGTATATGTTCGTGTATTTTGATGTAATTAGTACCGCCGAATTATTCTCAACTTTATACCGCAAAGTATTTTGTTGGTCAGTTTAACCATATTGAACATCAGGAACGGTGTATATAATTAAGAGCGCTTATGAATACTAAGTTAACAGAGTCGACGCCATAAATGTGAGTGTGATGTTTGTAATTACTACCTAGAATTAATGTGCTAAATGATTTCAATGTTCATAAAAACCCACTATGAAATGTTTGAGTATACAAGTTTGACATCGACATTTTTCAAAACTCTAAAAGGTAAAATCTCGATTCCTGAAGTTACTTGACAGTTCTTTATTATGATTGATTTTAATTTTGGGTATATCCTATTTGTAAATGGACCAACTGATGAAATACTGTAATTTTCGATGGTTAATTCATTCAATTTTGGAGCAATTACCTTCTTGAATTCGAGTTGCTTAAAGGGATGACCATTATTGATTAATTGCAAAGTTTTCAGTTTAGGAAATCCACATTTTGATAGTATTATTGGACGCTCACACATTTTAAGCTTTAGACTTTCAAGATTTTCAAAAACTGCAGTAGTATTGATCTTTAAAGGTCCAGGTTTCATAGAATGTGATCCATTACCTTTATAAGATACACTCAGCTCAGCAAGTTTGGGAAAAATTTGACTGATGTATGTATATAAGTTTTTAAAAAATAATTCACATCCAAAGTGTAAGAACTTGAGCTGTGGAGCATTAAAATTGAAGGGAGCATCTAGTTTAGAAAATACTGCATATGCACCATGAGAATATCCGTCTATATGAAGGGTTGTCAACGAGGGAAATCGGGCATTATTATCTTTGTCAAAAAATAATGAGACAAAGTTAACCTCCAACAATTCTAATTGCTCTAGATTAACCATTTCCAACCATTGTAAAATCTGTTGATGTCTTGTAATTGATCCATTCCTAGCCATGCTTAGAAAAGACCAGTCGTTGTATTCTTTAGCATCTTCATCAAAATAGAACATCGGTGGTTGTTGCAAATCAACTTTAAAATAATCCAAATTGGTGATATTTTCAAACCCTTTGGAGATAAACGAATTTGCTAGTATTTCAAAATTTTCAATATTTTGTGCCCTAAAGCCATTAATAGTCACATCAGTTCTTGATGAACAAATAGAAAATTTTATTAATGAGTCTGCGGTGAAATTTTGAAAAGTGATTCCATTATTTAGCCAGGGGCCCAATTTGAACTCTTTCAATTTCGGGAAGTTCAAATCAATCATTGAAATGGTGGTTGGATGCCTATCTCTTGAATCTTCAAGCGATAAGTATTCTAAATTTTGAATCCATTGAGATTTCAATAGCCCTTGAGATTTGAAATCCATAGGATGTGAAGCAGATGAAACAAGCTTTAAGCTCTTTGGAAACCTAAACGATTTGGGTAATGTGAATTCTTCGTGTAAATTCACAAGTGATAAAGATTCCAGAGCTCTAGAATATTCAATATTGAAACAAAAAGTCTGAGCAAAATTTTCGGACAACATATACTTAACTTCTTTCAATTTTCGAAAATTGACTGCAATTTTTGTATTTGGTAAGTGATGGAATGAAGGTAATACCTCAACATCTGGAAAATTAATATGAGATATTCTATGATTCAAATCAAAGTCTAGAAACTCCCTCAGCATTGCATCAGGCAAGATTGAGAAGCGGTATGACCCATAAAAGGTATATCTGAATATTGTTTGTTCATGAACTGCTTCGAGAAAATTCTGCAAATCATTATCAAGATAAAATTGTGCAATATTTCCATAGTCATGACATTCCATTAAGACAAGACCCTTAAACTTTTGAGGTTCTCTCAAAGCATTGGCTAGCTCATTGGAGTTCCCATGGGATATCAAACAACCTTCTGGTAACATATTGTATTTTGTGTGATTAATTTTATCACTAACCACCCTGAAATTAGCTTTAAAATGGGAATTCATCGAAGGAACAACCTGTAAATAGTTCAATATATCATCTGTTTCAACCAAGTATTGTTCAAGGAATAAGACCTTTATCTCAAAGGGAAACATCTCTAAGATATTTGTCATCTTTGATAAGCTAGCTGCTGATGATACCATTAAACCCCTTGAAGAGCGTTTACTGTCAAGTGTCTACGTTTGATGAAGCAAAAGAACAATAAAATGAAATGCTCGATGTTGGTACTTACACTCCTTATAAGCTTAGTAAGCTATCTGGCTTTTTTTTTTTCATGGTAAAACCGAACGTTTTGAACAAATCCCAAAATTATTCTTTTACTTTTCAGCTTTCAACTCTTTGATAAACTGTTTTCCAGCGCTTTGGATTTGATCTTTTTATTGCACCTACGGCCCGTTCGTTTTTGAAACAGCTATATGGACTTGTTGCTCCATATTTATGTAATGATAGATGGGATATGTATTAGTTCATGGATGAAGATACTAACAAAAATATAAAATGCTACTTTGAGAAATTCATATAGCGTCAATATGGTGATCATAGTATCGACCTATAAGCTTATATATGAAGAATTTTGAAAATAAAGCATTTGTCAAATTCACTATCGCAAATTAACTGTTTTATTCTGTTGAGACTAGTAAATACATAACTGGTTGATTCTACAGATGAACTGATTAATACATGGGATAATATTCTTTTTCAACGACGGTTTTTCATATATCATGTGTAGTAGAATATCTAGTTATAATAATAGTCATAATATAGTCTCAGGTCCAACTGAAAATCTAGCTGTTATATCGCATGATCTTCCAAATATAATCGTCCTTCAAAGCTTTCAAAGCATCTTCAACTACATGAGCTATTAGCTGCCACTTGACATAAAAGCCGCTATCCCACTTATAGCCATTATCCTTACGCGTGTACTTATACGACGTGAAAATATTCCGCTTACTTTATTTAATGGTTACCTGGTTACCAAATTTTAAAACTGCAGTGGAAAACTTTTCATGTCATGGATACTACGTCTTCTTTAAGGAATTCAACCTTGAATTTTGTACTAATTTGACCTATACGGCCGACTTTATTGCTGGTGAAGATAGTTTGAAGTTAATCCAATAAAACATGCAGATATTGGCTAACGATTATCAAAACAAGCTTTTGAAAAGGACTACAAATAGAGAAGCATTCCTCACTTAACCTTATTTTCTGAGAAATTATCAATGATTGAATAGGATAACTCATAAACTCACAAATATTCAAAATGGTAAGCGCTCTTTCTGAAGCATTTAAAGATTTTAGACCAAATCCACCAACATTCTTACCAAAAGATTATCCAGACTTAACCGATAAAGTTGCATTAATCACGGGTACAACTTCAGGTATTGGTTATGAAACTGCTAAAGCTTTATTAAAGCAAAAGGCAACGGTGATTTTGATTAATAGAAGTACAACAAGATCTCAAGATGCTGTTACCAAAATGAAATCAGAACTTGATGTTAATATTAATGACGATAAAATTCATTTAGTTGAAGCAGATTTAAGTGATTTAGGAAGTATCAAACCAGCAATTGAAAAATTAATCAAAGAAACACAAATAAACAAGATCCATTATGCAATTTATAATGCTGGTGTTATGAGACCACCAAGAGGTACTCTTACAAAACAAGGATATGAAGCACAAATCGGTATCAATTCATTATGTCATCATCTTTTAAACAAATTCATTGAACCTTTATTACTCAATGCTGTTGATAAATCCACAAATTTCAATCCAAGAACAATTTGGATAGGTTCATTAGCACATTTTTCATCTCCAAAAGATGGTGGTATAGATTGGGATAGTTTCCAAAATGCTGAATTATCAGATTCTACTGTCTCTTATGCACAATCTAAAACTGCAAATACATATCAATCATATATCCAATCTCAAAGACTTAAAGATCAAGGTGTCTTAAGTTTTACAATTAATCCTGGTTATATTGGCTCTGATGCTGCAAGATCAATGGGGAGTGTTGTTAATTATATTTGGAAAAAAACTACATATCATCCAGTTAAAGGTTCTTATGTTGTCCTTTTTGGTGCTTTGTCTCCAAATATTGGATTGGAAGATTCTGGTAAATATATTGGTCCATGGGGTGAATTTAGAGAACTTAGAGAAGATATTGAAGCAGGTTTTACTAATGGTACAGCTGCTAAATTTGAAAAATGGGCTGATGAACAGGTTGAACCATACTTATGATGCTTCATCTAGACACAAATTCAACAGGCTCGAGCTTTAACATTCATTGTGTATATTTAGATCAATATATTTCGAAATTTTGATAAATTATGTGACAATGTTATGGATGTACACTTTAATTACCCGATTGGGAAATCAAGGAGATTAAGATATCACGATCAACAAATTTAAAAGCGACATAAAGACATAAAGGTTAAACATCAACTATCAAAGATTACAATTGAGTGATCCAACTCTCTATATTTTATCACTTCATATATAGATATTCATCATGGTTAGCTTCCTTCTAGAAGCACTTAAAGATGCAAGTCCATCAGCTCCAGGGTTTTTACCAAAAGATTATCCTGATTTAAGTGATAAAATTGCATTAATTACAGGTTCAAGTTCAGGTATTGGATATGAAACTGCCAAAGCTTTATTAAAACAAAATGCTACAGTTATTATGGTTAATAGAAATCAAGAAAAAGTTTTAGATTCAGTTGCCAAAATTAAAAAAGAATTAGTTGATATGGATTTAGATTCTAAAATTTATTTAATTCAAGCTGATTTAAGTGATTTAACAACTATAAAACCTGCAGTGGAGAAATTTTTTGCAAATAATTCACAATTTGATAAACTTCATTATTCAATTTATAATGCTGGTGTTATGAGACCTCCAAAAGATTCTTTCAGTAAACAAGGATATGAATTACAAATAGGTACCAATGTTTTAGGTCATCATCTATTAAACAAATTAATTGAACCTTTAATTATAAATGGTGTTGATGCAAAGCAAAATTTCATTCCAAGAGTTATTTGGTTAGCTTCAATTGCACATTTTGCCTCACCAGCTAATGGTGGTATAAACTGGGAAAGTTTTAAAGATGGTGAATTTGGACAAAGTAGAGCAGCTTATGGACAATCTAAAACTGGTAATATTTATCAATCATATGTTCAATCAACAAGACTAAAAAACCATGGGGTTATAAGTCTTTCTGTTCATCCTGGATATTTGGCTTCTGATCTATCTAGATCACTTGGATCTGTTGGTGATTATATTTGGAAAACTGTTACATATCCACCTGTTTATGGTTCTTACTCTGTTTTATTTGGTGCTTTGAATCCAGATATTGAGTTGAAAGATTCTGGTAGATATATTGGACCTTGGGGTCAATTCAAGGAATTGAGAGATGATATAAATCAAGGGCTAGCTGATGGTACTGCTTCAAAATTTGAACAATGGGCTGATGAACAAGTGAAACCATATCTATGATCGATTGTGACTTTTAATATTTTCATTCTATGTGGAATTTCAAAATGGTTTCCAATTTTGATGTAAATTTTAGTAATAATCAAATTGAGATCTTTGTATGTTCCCCCAAGAAAATGAAATAATGATAACATAAGACAAAAGTAATAACCTAAATCAAATATAATAATAGTAATTGAATTGATATAGTAAGGGTTTTGTATGCTCGAGCGGGAAATGATTTGGAAACATCTTTCTAATGGATTGGATACTCTTAAAATCACACTCATTAACAGCATGTAGAAAAATGACAAATATAAAGGAGCACCATATTGTTTTGATAAAGACCAGATTGCAAGCAGAAGCATAATCACCAAAAGCTCCAACATAACCATACTCATAAAAGCCCAATACCAAAAATCAGTATCATTGTCCCCTGGAATCTGTCTTGCTGTTCCTGATTGAGTGTTTGTTGGGGTCATGATTCTTTGCAGTTGTTGTGTCCCTTCATTTGAGACCCTCAATGAGTCAACTTCATCCATTATTATTCTTCCTTCATTCAACTGTGCTCTCTCCAATATGATTTGGGCTCATTAATAATGAATTGGCTTTCACCGCTGAAGTTGTAATTGAATTGAGAAATTGCACTCACTTTATATGATCATGAATTTAATTAGCCGCTGTGGTTGTTTTGGAATATTGTGAATCTACAAATAATTGGAAATACAAAAATGATGTCGTAATATATAAAATGGAAACAATGATATTTGAAACAATATTTAAATGAGAAATAAAAAATTGAAGAGAACCCTGATTCATGTTTTGACGTTTTTCCTTTAGATTTATGATTTTTCTTATTACATTTGATATATAATTGCATTAGCCGCTGGGTTGGTTGGTTTGTTGGTTTGTTGGTTTGTTGATAAATGATGGAATATATAAGCACTCTTGATTATTGGTTTATGTTTGTATTATTGAGAAATAGGTTGAAATTGTGTCTAATTTAATGATGATTGGTTTTTAATTTGAATGTTGATTGTAGCTTTGGTGTGGATGTATGAGATTTGGTGATTATGAGATTTGGTGATTATGAGATTTGATGATTATGAACTATATTTATATGACACTTTGAAGATTTGATGGCTCACTACTCTAACAAAGAGACACTTTTGAAGTCTTCTTAAAAGGTAATTTCACCAAATATCCAGTTGATTAACCAGCAAATGCATTCTTTCAAAAGGAATACGGCTATTGTTAATAAAGCAAATGTGTGAACTTTAATCACTCCATTCTCAATCCTATCCATACTTCTAGCACTCAAAAAAGACCCGAATATAGCACTCACCAATATATTAACCAAATATTTTATTTTGGGGAAAGTTGTAAGTCCATATAAACAGCAAACCCAGAAATCAGTGCTTTGAGACAGATCTGATGGTAAACCACCATTCACGATACTTTGAAGAACCCAATTAACCGAAGATATAATGAAGTACATATTTAAAACTGCAAAACCAAGTCTAACAAAATTCTTACGAGTAACCAAAACGAATGTATTAGAAAACACTTCATCATTGTATATCAGGTTCTGTAAACAACCTTCAATTGTTTCTGGGATGCTCAAAAACGCTGCAAATAAAGATCTCAAGTTCATATTTATAAATGATTTCTAGCAAAGTCCTTGACGAGATTTATAATAATTTTAATTGCACTAGTACTATAGGAATATGAAAGTTCATTGATTGTTTAACTTTTTTTAAATGGGTTTGCATAAACACAATAATTTTTTTGTAACCACAAAACCGCTACATGTATACCATCATGGAAAAAGCAAAAACTAAAACCAAAATTAATAGGTCTAATATACAAGTCATAATGGAATGATGTTCTCAATTGTCACACTTCTTGTACGTAATATATCCTGGAATGAACAATGTCTTCCCATCATCAAAAAGTTCACCTTCATCTTCTGGATTCTTGAATTTTTCTTCAACCGCTTTACGTAAAACATCTTGAACTTCGCTATCTTTCAATTTGGTACCACCAATAACAAAGAATGAATGAGTTTCATTTCTATATTCAGTAGCATAACCATTATATTCACTTTCAAGATTACCACCAGTATGTTCAATAATATTCAATAAATTTTCAATAACTTTTCTAACATTTAATTTTTTGGAATTTAAACCAAGTGCAAATTTAAATTTTCTTAAACTACCTATTGGAGAATAATATTTTTGGAAAACTGGATAAAGTTCTTTATTCTTATCATAAGCTTGAAATCTTTGACCTTTTGGTAAACTTGAACCATCTGCAAAAAGAGCATTCGTATCAGTTGAACATTCAACATTTTCTAATCTATAACTATCTGATAAGATTTCAATAAGGCTAGATCTTGGATCATTCAATGGAACACCATTTAAAGGTTCTTTATGTTCATCTTCTTCATCTTCAACTAATCTGAAATAATAATTGCAATCAATATTACCTTCACTGAATTCGTAAGAAACAGGTAACCTTCTTTCCACACCAAATGGATAACATTTAACTCTAATTTTTTTGGAATATCTTCTGAATGGTGTAATATTCTCATTTAATCTCAATTTATCAAACCCATTACAGGCATTATTCAAAGAGTACTCATCAACTGAGCTAGACTTATTTGATTCGGTATCAGAATTAGAATCAGATTTGTATTCATAATCCGTAAGATCTTCATCATCCTCATCATCTACATCAATTCTTTGATCTAATGGATAAGGACCTTCAATAAACAACATTTTTCTATCTTGTAAGTTATCATCATTTCTAACTGCATCAAAAGAACCCATATATTCTCTATTTGGACCTAATAATCAAACGATTTGATAATCAATACCAGCTAATTTTTTTTCAATAAATCTATGTTTTTCTTCCCTTTCTTTGAGTTTTTCAATATCAACCATTTTGAAGTATTATTGAAAAGACTGTCCTTTAAGAGTATTAACCAACTAATTGAAACCAAATTTACATTCAACAAATACCTTTAGGATTTAATATAGTTGAAAATATTTTCATTATTGACCTGCAAATGTTCTCATTTTTGACAATCTTGATAGTCTTTGATTTTCTCTAACTATTTGATATTGAGATTAAAAATCAGTCAATTGGGCAATGATGTGCAATCACAATCATTCTTCTTACAACAGTTTCACAATGTAGATTGGAAAGCATGAGATCATATAGTTCTTTGGATGTACTTTATATCAGGTTAAAAGTTCTGATAAAGCTCATAGAAATCGCGACCAAATGTTGATCCAAGATTCTGAACATCGATATATTGAATAGAAACTGAAAGCAATTGAGTTGAGCCCAATGAAGAGGTACATAAGATGTTTCAAATCATCGTAGAGTCCACTTTGCTCAACATTTAGTTCATTACATCTTGTTCAGTATATAGGAATTGCCCTTTGGGAAATATCAGTATATTTTACACTTTTATTTCCTAATATGGAAGTCTAGCAATCGCGCACCAAAAATTTAGGCGCGTTTTCAAGTAAACAAAATCAAAACACAAAAACAAAACAATGAAAGAGATAAGCAATATTGACCTATTAAGCCCTCTAAAAGGAAATTGGTGTTTATCATTCTCATATTCACATCACCAGATTTATCACTAAGCTTCAAAAAGTGCACATTCGTTACTGCTTTATTTGTCAACTCATCATATACATTTTTTTGGTTTCATATTTCATATCAACATTTTTGCTACAGATTTAAAGCCAATTTTATTCATATTCATTGGAATTCAAACACTATTTAAGCTACTTACCATATATCAAACATATACAACAATCAATCAAGATGGATTATTCACCAACACCTGGTAAAGTCAAACCTCAGTATGCATTTTTAGATGATTCTATAGAGATTGGAAGAAGTGAAGTTTCTAAACCATTCAAAAGTTCACCATTGAAAAACCAATATCAATTTCAAAATCAAAATGAAAAAGATTCTGAAACATTCCATCATAAACAAAAACAATTCTTTAATAAATATAGAGATTTAACATCTGCTGGTGATTCTCCAGATCTGTCAAAACAAAAACAAAAAGCACGTTCAAATTATCAACAAACAACAAGTGATACAACTTCAAGATTATTCAAAAACATTGGAAATAAGGTACCCGTGGATGATGTTGTGAAAATCAATTCAAATATGATTGAAAAAATCATAAGAGAGAATGAAAGCTTGAAAACTAATTTGAAAGAAGAACGTAAAGAAAATCAAATATTGAATGGTTTTGCTAATGGATTGAAAGAAAAACTTGTTAAATATAAAAGGTTGAATGATGATTTAAAATTTAAAAATGAAGAGTTAATATCTGAAAAGAAAGATCTTGAACAAAAGGTAGTTCAACTTGAAACAAAACAAAAAGAAACTGAAGTTGAATTAACTGAAGCTAAGAAATCCCTTAACTTTACAAAAGCTCAAGTACAATCAGTTCCTGAAAGTCCAAAATACAATTTTGATCCTGAAAATGTACAAGATATATTCAATGGTGTTAATGATGATGAAGATGTGAACAATGCTCAAAATAATATTAAAGAATCTCCAAAAGTTCAATTTGCAACAACAAAAATTGAAGAAAGAATTCAAAATCTTGAAAATGAAGTTTCTAAAATCAATACAAATCAAGATTCAAAATTTGATTATATTAAAAATGAAATTGAATTTTTAAAAAATTTATCATTACAAGTTCAAACAAAACAAGTTGATGAACCAGTAACTAATGATTCTAAAGATTTAGATGAAACTTCACCAAAAGAAGATGAATTAATTGTTAAAGAAAGTCTTGAATTGAAAGAGTTACAACAACAAGTGGATATTGTTACTAAGAAACTTCAATTAAGAGAACAAAATAAGATTAAAAAATATGAATTAAATAAAGAATTGGAGAAATTGGCATTACAATTAAAACATGATGATATACCACAATTTACAAATCAACAACCACTACAACAGATACATACAGCAGAAAAACAAAAATCATCACCACCAAGCTCTACAAAGATACATACCCCATCACAACAACAACAGCAACAACCAAGATCAAACCCAAAATTAGATAGTATTCGAGAAAGATTACAAACAAAAGATTGTTTTACATGTAATGAGACTCTAGGCAAAGATGCAACTCCTGAAAGGGGGGCTAATGAACCAAGACATATCCCATCTTTTAAAATAGGAGACACCGTATGGCATTAATGGAAGTGAAATATAATTTTACTATAATAGATTATAATTTATACGTGATTTAAAATGGTTAAACGACAGAATTCATCAACTGATTTGTTTTGTAGAATATGTATGAGCTTATCTTTTTGGCGCGAAAAGACAATGCAAATTTTCGTTCCGTCTTCCGCAAAATTTCGTTAAGTTTAACGCGACATTCCCTAATATGGATACTTTCCTAATTCGGATGTTTTTCAAGCTTTTCCTCGTTTAACTTTTTTTATTTTCCTTAATTTTTTTGTTTTCAAATCGTTTGATTACAATTTGAATTCTTCCTATAAGTTGAACCATTTTCATTTGTGTTTTATACCTTCTTTTCAAAGCGCTTCTGCTGCTGTTGCTGCTACACATTCACTTCCAAAAGGGGCTCCCAGTCACTGTCGCTGCTCTGCAATCATGGCCACAATCATCAACACTTTGAGTCAGAACATTTCTGAAAGTTTCCAAAGTCCCGTATTACACTCATTTCAAGAATCTTTAACTGTGGAATCAGTTATTGAATTCTTCAAGACTTTATCATGGTGGAAAGTTTTCTTTACAGCACTTGCCGTTGGGCTTGTTTATGATCAAGTGATGTATCAAATTAGAAAAGGTAACATCGCTGGTCCTCGTTTTAAAATTTGGCCAGTTATTGGTCCATTCTTGGAAAGTTTAGATCCAAAATTTGAAGAATACAAAGCTAAATGGGATTCAGGTCCATTAAGTTGTGTTTCTATTTTCCATAAATTCGTTGTCATTGCAAGTGATAGAGATCTTGCAAGAAAAATTTTCCAATCTCCTTCATATGTTAAACCTTGTGTTGTTGATGTTGCAATTAAAATCTTGAGACCTGAAAATTGGGTCTTTTTAGATGGTAAAGCTCATGTTGATTATAGAAAAGGTTTGAATGGTCTTTTCACTAAACAAGCTTTAGCTGCTTATTTACCATCTCAAGAAGAAAAAATGGATCATTATTTAAATCATTTTAGAGAAATTTCAAAAGATGGTACTGCTGTGTTTTTCCATGAATTAAGAGAAATGATGTGTGGTCTTTCATTAAAAGCCTTCTGTGGTGATTATATTACTGAAGATCAAATTAAAAAAGTTGCAGATGATTATTATTTAGTTACTGCTGCTTTAGAATTAGTTAATTTCCCAATTATTATCCCATTTACTAAAACTTGGTATGGTAAAAGAACTGCTGATATGACTATGAAGATTTTCGCTGAATGTGCAGGTGAAGCTAAAAAATATATCCGTGCTGGTGGTAAACCAACATGTGTTTTAGATGCTTGGATCAACGTTATGGAAGAAGCTAAAAAGGGTAAATCTGATAATCCAGATGCTAAAGTTTTAGTTAGAGAATTCTCAAATAAAGAAATTTCTGAAGCTATTTTCACTTTCCTTTTCGCTTCTCAAGATGCTTCATCTTCATTGGCTTGTTGGTTATTCCAAATTGTTGCTGATAGACCAGATATTGCAGAAAAAATTAGACAAGAACAATTAGCTGTTCGTGATAATGATCCATCAAAACCATTATCTTTAGAATTAATTGATAAAATGACTTATACTAATATGGTTGTTAGAGAATCTTTACGTTATAGACCACCAGTTATTATGGTTCCATATGTTGTTAAAAAGAGTTTCCAAGTTAATGAAGGTTATTCAGCTCCAAAAGGTTCAATGGTTATCCCAACTTTATATCCTGCTTTACATGATCCAGAAGTTTATGAAAATCCAGATGAATTCATTCCAGAACGTTGGACTGAAGGTTCAAAAGCTTGTGAAGCTAAAAAGAATTGGTTAGTTTTTGGTACTGGTCCTCATGTTTGTCTTGGTCAAACTTATGTTTTCATGACATTTACTGCTTTATTAGGTAAAGCTATCTTGAATAATGATTTAATCCATAAAGTTACTGAATTATCTGAAGAAATTCGTGTTTTCGCCACAATTTTCCCAAAAGATGATTTATTATTACAATTTAAACCAAGAGATCCATTCACTCCAGTTCAAACAAAAATTAACCAAGAAGTTCAATAAATTCATTAAAATGATTTAAAGTTTAAATGCATTATTTTTGGTTTTTTTTGTCCACTTTTTTGTTTTTACTTCTCCCTTCCATGATTATGATTTTTTCTTTATTTTTTTTACTCATTTTTAATACTTTTACGCTTTTTATATATATTATTACAATACTGTCATTATTATTATAGGCGTTCACTTTTGGTATTTTGCAAAAGACTGAACTCAAAAACATTTCCCCCATCATTAAGGATATAAAGATACATCTTTGAAAGTTTCTAGATGAACTTTCACCTAACTTATTTAATATTTTTATACAATACAAATTAGTTTAATGAACACATACTTATTTTGAACAATCATATATTTTAGATATCAGTAGTGGATGATTAGTTGTAGGTGATGTTATACTTGATTAAATCACCAAGACTACAGGTTAGTTTGGACCCTAAGCATATATTAAAATTAACGAAACAAGAAAATAATTAAACAAATAAAACAAAACAAGAAAATAAAACAAATAAAAGAAAACAATACAAAACACATGGAAGACAAACCAATTGAATAGGATAATACAACTTAAAAAAAAATGCTTAGGGATTTCTTTAATATGGTTCAATTGGTATAAAAAATTATTGGATATCTAAAAATGATAATCACCATCATCATTAGCATCAGATTCACCTGAATAATAATCATTAGCATCTTCATACTCTGATTCGTAATCATTAGCATCTTCATATTCAGATTCATAATCATTTGATTCAGGATATTCTTCATCATCAATACCTGCATAATCTTTGATACTTTCTTTAACTGAATTCTTGGCTCTACCTAATTTTCCTTTGATACGAGATGCTGCTTCTTTTGGCTTATGAGCAAGGTTCTTGATATGTTGTCTAACAGAAACACAATCAACGTTGACTTCACCAATTTTATTGAAAGTGATGGTACCTCTTGCAAATGAACTCAAATATCCAAAGAATGAATGATCACCAGTTGATTCAGCAAGTTCATCTTTATCAACACCACAATATCCATAAGATGCTTTTGATGGATTGAAAACACTCAAGGTCTTTCTAACAGATTCCTTGATTGGATGGAAATCCATATTTTTCATCTTTTGTAAATTTTGATCAACATCTGCACCATAATTAAATGCAATAAAGGCATCTCTTTTGAAACTTTTCAATTTACCTTTAATACCTGAAGGAAGACCAACATCCCTTGAAACATCTTCACCTAAACTTGATTTAATTAATTTTTGAGCTAAATGTTGATAATCTTGACCTGGAATTAAATCAAGTGTAGTAGCATAACCACGATTTTGATCTAATTTAACTCTACCAAAATTCATATTAATTCTTGAGTTACCACATTTAGAGCTAACAATACATTTGACATCAGCATTATAGAACGTAACGTCTTCGATACCTTGAAGACTTTCTGAAACTCTTGTACCTTCAACCCCACGGGACTTTAATCTATGCTCTCTCGTTAACTCAGCTTCATCAATCACATGAATGTCTTTTAATTCATCAAGTCTTGAAATAAGATCTTTCATATGATCAATATCATAATCATCAGGATCATCAGAATTCACAGCGTCTTGAAGTTCTTCTTGAAGTTTTTGCTTTTCGGCAACTTCAATAATTTGTTCTCTTGTTAATGTTAAAACACCTTGATTCTTAGTAAATGGATGATTTTGAATATATTCAGTATCAGAGTAGACATTAGCAGCGTATGAGACACCAGTGACAGTGACAACCATAGTAGCAGCCCAATTGAAACATGCACTTCCAAAACTAAAACCACCAGCAGATCCACAGATAACACTCGAGACTGGAGTATTCACCAACCCAACAACACTGACAGCCAAACCAGAAACTGCAAATAATCCTTGATGTTCACTAACCCAAGAATTAACATCTCTTTTGTTAAATTTACCAATAGTTTCGTTAAACCTATCATTGATTGAAATTTCATAATGAGTTGGATTATTGACAAAATCTAAACTAATTTCAATTTTAGAAAGAGTTTCAGGATCAGTGATCTCAGCACCAGTTTCATCAACAGTTGAATGGGTAATAGATTTTGTATTATTAACATTTTCACCATGAGTTGGAATAACAAATCCAAAAACTTTGACATTGCTCAAGATTAATGAACCCAAGATGAGTAATTGTAGAAGATTCAAAAGCATTATAAATTATAAATTGTATTTATCTCAATATGCTTCAAGTTTGCTTTGGTAATTGAAGAGTGTACAAAATAAAAATCATTGTTAAGCTTAAGAGGAATTGGGTGTCTTTTATACACATCTCTAGAGCTCGAGCTAAGCTTTGAGTTCTTCAGTATCATTTCCCAATTTGAATTATTATATAGTCATTACTTCTCAATTTCTTCTGATGAGCTACAACAAGCTGCTCCGTTCGAGTGAAAACCCTTGAAAACCTACTAATCTAGATAATATTATAACTAATCCGTTCGAGTGAAAACCCTTGAAAGCCTACTAATCTAGATAAGATTATAACTAAAATACACATTAGTTTTGGATCTTATTTTCTCGTTGATGTACGGAACAATGATCTTCGAAATCAGATTATATTCACGGCTACTTTTGGTTCAAATCTAGATATCAGATATGACTAAAAGGGAAATAGACTAGCTCAAAACAATACATAACTTGGTCTCATTGACTTTTTCTGGCCTACTAAATCAACTCAATTGTACAACTTTGACCATCAATTGAGTTAATTAAGCACAACGTCAATTTAAAGCGAAAATGATATCGACGTTCGTATATTTCATCAACCGCGGACCGGGATATAGCTCCGGTACAGTACTACTAAGCCCATAATAAGTGTATAAAATAGCATCTTTTCCAAGATTTGCAAACACTGAGGCATTCCTAAAGGTCCATTAATTCTAATGGGAGCTATAAACTCACAAAATATACAATTTTTCAAACTCGAGATTTTAAGATATCACAAATTAGGTATCTTAACTCCACAATATTTAACTCAAAATTGAAATGAAGAAAAATTCTCAAAATTTCAAATTACGAAATTCAAAGATTTTAATAGACAACGTAATACTCAGATAATGAGTAATAATACTACTAGTAACAGCCTTTTTAAAAACACAACATTAAAAGATTTAATTCAAATTTAATACATTTTAAATGTGATTACGTAAGCAATCAATAAGCTGAACTCATATATATCGGTGTTTCTGGCGCCAAAAAGGGCAAAAACAGCTGGTTTTGTGGTTTAGTTGGTCATAACGTTCGCCTAACAAATTTACCGGTACGCGAAAGGTCCCCAGTTCGATCCTGGGCAAAATCATCACTTTTTTTGCTTGTTATACATTATTTTTTTGATATTTAATTGATTGTTCATGGTTTTAAGTGTGTTTTATTGTTGCA
The DNA here is from genome assembly GCF_000313485.1 of Hansenula ciferrii. Taxonomy (NCBI): domain Eukaryota; kingdom Fungi; phylum Ascomycota; class Saccharomycetes; order Phaffomycetales; family Wickerhamomycetaceae; genus Hansenula; species Hansenula ciferrii. The sequence continues at coordinate 98,180 of NW_011887670.1, read as the reverse complement.
AAAAAGATTTCAAAGATTTGTAGCGGTTAAATTTTGAAATTACGCAGATCTCTAAACTTTAATTTTTTGTTTTTCACATCCAGCGAAAATTTACGCCCATTCGAATCCCTTGGTTTGCTAATCTAATAAATAGGACGTATATTATTGCAAAAGAATTGATATTACTATGAAGCGGATACATGCCAGTCATATCTTACATCTTACTAGAGGTGTAAATATAAATAAGTATTCATTTAGTTTATACAAAAGTGATTAAAAATTGATTGATGAAACTGTAACGGTTCATAAACATTATTCCTTGGACCTGCAAGTATCTATTCAAATGAAAGTTCAAGACTTCATTCAAAGTTCTTCTCCTAATTCATCAGCTTCTTCAAAATAATCATCATCGTCTTCATATCCTTCATCTAATCCTGTACCATTAGGATCAATATCATCATAATCGTTTTCTTCCTCTTCTTCATCTTCCTCCTCATCATTATTCTCCATTTCATCATCATTCACTAATCTTGATTTTTCATTGTTTATAATTTCATCATCTGATTCTATTTCTGATTCACTATCAACTTTTTCATCATCTTCATCATCATCATCACTTCCAAGCTCAAACTTGATAGCTTTTGTATCTATATCTTCATATGCTTTGCAATATTCAACTTTAGAATTACATCTTAAACATTCCCAATTTTCTCCCATGTTTTTGGATGTTTCTAATTTGGTAAGAATACAGATATAACAATAAATATGTCCACAATTTGTTTTATAAGGATTTGTAATCAAGAAATCATGAATTCTATTAGAACCATTTTCATAACAAATTGCACATTGTTTTTCAGTTAAATGATCAAATTTTAAACTCTTAGAGTTGATTGTATTGGATGATTTGTTAAAATTTAATAATTTCTTAAATTGATTTTGAAATTTACTATTTTGGAAAATTGGTAATATGAATAAAATAAATTCTAAAAATGTATTCCAAATTAATTGACGATTTTGAAATTCAAATGAAATGTTACCTTTATTCAATTTAGCCAATTCCACTGAGAATATATTGATTTTGATGTTCAATAGTCTTAAATTCAATGATTGATACTTCCCTGTTATCAAGAAATCAATAAAGTTCAAAAATGATAGAATTTTATAAAGTTTTGATAAGTTGATATATGATTTCTTAAAAATCTTGATGAAGAAATTTTTCAATCTTGAGTTTGCACCACCATACCCAGGATCAAGATCTTCATCATTATAGATAAAAGATTGTAATTTTTGTGATAAGTAATAACCTAATATGAATACCAAATAGTAACTAATTTTTTTAATCAAATTCAAATTCTTATATTTCAAATTTTGTAGAAAGAGTCCATATGATTGATCCTTATCCCATACTGTAAATTTGAATAATAATGATCGAAGAATAAAATCAATCTCATTTGAATATTTAGTTTTATAAATTGGTGCAATTTTATTAAATATTGAAAGTGTTTGTTTTGATAAGTTATTGAATAATTCTTGGTCTAATAATGTAGCATCTAATTGACTAACTCTTGTATTTGGATTTATCATTTTAAGTCAACACTTGAAAGCCCACCTATTCACTTGAATACAATACCAACTTTGACAGATTCTAGTAATGTTTTGACAAAGACAATCAAATGTCATTCATCACCTTTTCTCCAGTTTTTACTTCTCGGACCGTTTATTACAAAAAACAAGTTCGCAAAGAAATGAAGATTATGTAACTGATGAATAATCGAAATACACTTTTGTGTCCCAGTCATCAGATAATGAGAACTTTACCATCATCATCATCATCATCAGGATCACGATCAGATATAAGGGTAAAGGATTGAAAGCTACAATGATATTTAAAAGATCATATTATTGATGGGTTCCTAAATAAGATAAAAAGATATGGTAAAAAAATAAGATAAAAAAATTGATCAATAACAATAAGATAAAAAAATGGATCAAATAACAATAAACAATGAGGAACCTTAATAACCAACTCAATCAATCAAATGAGTGATTTTTTAATGGCATTAGTATCATAACAGCCAGAGTCATCAGCTGGACCATAAGAGTTGTAGTAAATTTGACCAACAACACCATAAGGAACTGGATGATCAGCATTACCTGCATCACCAGCACCAGCGAAACATGAAGTAAATGGTCTTGTTTCTGATTCACTACTACCAAAGATAGCCTTGACACGGTTTGCAGTACGTTCTCTTAAACCTTTTTTATCTTTTGAACGTTCTTGCTTGAGAGAATCAAATGGACTAACACCAGATGGAATTGAATCAACAACTTTTGAAAGTCTTGATGCAACACTGTTCTCAATGTTATAACTGATGAATTTAATATCATGAGTTGCACCATCATTAGGATCAGAAACAGAACCATCTTCATTGACGTAATCAACTGGGACACCTGGAACTGTTTTCAAAACAATTTGCTCAAATTCTTCAGCAGTAACTGATGGATCAGTATTAATGTTAATATGAACACCAGTTTCATCTCTAATAGCGACAATATCAGCATCTGTAGAATCATCAGTACAAGAGGCAGCACCTAAAGCACAAAGTGCATTTAATCTAAAAGAAACAGCTTCAACCTCTTTGTGATCTGAACCATCAGCAGTTTTGGTCCAAGCTCTAAATTTACGGTATTTTTTGACACCTCTATTCAAGTTATGTTTCAAAACTTCTCGTCCAGTAGCATCATCATTTGGTATATCCAAAATCCAAACACCAACCAAAGTAACAAAAACAAGAGATTCTTGAGTAAAAAATGTATACAAACAAAGTGCACTATATTGACCTCGATTCTCATCAAGGAGACTAGGAAGACATGTATAAATACCACTAACACCAAAGAAAGTTCTAATTTCAGCTGAAATGGATTGATACAATGCAATTTTACCAGAATTGTTGTTGTACCAATTTTCAATCCATCCATTAGCAGAAATATCACCATTGTAAATAAATTCTTGAAGAAATCTTTCATTTGCAGCAGCATCAGCATTAGCAGCTAAAGAAGTTAAAGCATTGATAGAAGTAGTAGCATTGGTAGAAGTAGTTGAATCATTTGATAACGAATTAAGTGCAATATCCTTTGGAATAACAAGAGCTTCAACTGAATTAGTAAACCAAATAGACACGAATAACCAAGCAGAATATTTGAAGTTCATATTTGTAGTTCTAATAATAATATCTCTATAATATAATTTATCTGTAAAGAATATTAAAAGTAAATAAAAAGTTCAACAGAAAACGACAACTTGACCTTCTTTTATAATATTTTGGGGAGGGATATCTCATACAAATTCAAAGACTAATTCCCAAATCTCTCCCCCATTGTTTCTGCCGTTTGATTGCCGTGTGATATCCATATAGTACTAAATGAGAACAATGCTATTCTCATATAAATTTTCCCTATACCAAAATAAGAAGTCTTTGAGAAACATGTGAATCCTTTGTTTGTTGGAAATCAGCGTAGCAAGTCTATCTTGATCAACTAAATAATAAGATATAGCTAAAGATTAAGATATATCGTTGATATCTGCTAATATAATCTACTAATGGAATCTAAGATCTTGTAACAACTTGTTCTTCTTGCACAAAGTAATATGACACCTAAAACAATACCAGCGGATAAAATCTTCTCATCAATTTCAGCCAGAATGTACTCATTCTCATTTGTTCTTAGGGACAAATAACAACCATTTGTGCCATACAGTACATGATCCCTGGCTTCTCATACCTTCTTTGCCATTCTCTGACTTGAATTGTTCTGAGAAGTTAAATCAAACAAATCAAAATCAAAACAATATTTAGTGACACGTGTAAAATTTGACAGAAAATTGGATTTTCGCGAATTTTATCAACATTAAGCAAATTGGTTTTGTTAGTTGAAAGACTACGCTATGTTGTACTTAGACGAAGTTGATTGGAAGTGATCAATTGGTGATTGAGAAGGTCAATTTGATTTTGAATAGAAAAGACTTGTGCAATATGAGTCAAGTAGGGAAAATTGGATTACACCCGCTCGTGACATTGAACTTATCAGATCATTATGCTAGACAGAGGCAACAAAATACACCAAGTTCACATTGTAAGTAAACATATATACCCCAAATAGAAGCAAATGAAACTGACTGAAGTGATATAGTGATTGGTGTGCTACTTGGAAATGAAGATAACGGTAAATTACAAGTTTTCAATTCATTTGAATTTGTCATTATTGATAATTCACCAGATTTAACATCTTTACAAACAAGACTTGAACAACAATCTGTTATTTTACCAAATGAATACATAATTGGAGTTTATCAAATTACACAAAATAAGGATTTGAAACCAGATGATAATATAATACTTTTACATTCATTACTTGAAGGTTATAATAATAATTTAATTACATTAATTTTCAATCCTAATTTTGCAGCTAAAAAGCATACAAATGAAAAATTCATCAAAATTTTCGATAATAAACAAAATGAATTAAAATTTGATGTTGATAACAAGGAAGCTGAAAAAATTGCAGTTGATACAGTATTAGAAATTAAGGAAAATGATTCAAATGATGAATCACAAAAAGCAAATGATCAATTGATTTCACAATCTTTCTTATTAAAGACAATCAAGAATAAAATTAGATTAATTATTGCCTTTTTACAACAAGCTGATCCGGAGAAAACACCAAATTATTATGACATCTTGAGAAATGTCAATTCATTCATTTCTAAAATTCAGTATAAACAAGATGAAGATATTAAAACAAAACTTGTTGATTTGGAAACTGAATATAATACTCTGATATCAATAGGTACAATAACTGAAAACATCAAGAATTTGGAATCTATTAGTCTAGATTTGAAAAAATATGATTCTGCCTAACTCATGATACAATATATTTCAAATGCTAGATGTATATTGAGATAAATATGAGTTGATTGAATATATAAATATATATAAATAATGCTATTGTGTGTTTCTTATTAATGACATGAATGAATGAATTTGAGCTTTAAAATACAACATCACTTCGTAAAACCCATTTAACCCCATCTTTAACCAATTGTGCTTCATGTAAAAGACAATCATCCCCATGTTTATGTAAAAGAGCGGTACCTTTTCCCGGATGAACACTTATAGGTTCATTATCTTTACTTAATGGATCATAAAATATAGTATCACCATCAATAAATTCATCATCACCGGTTAAATAGATTAATAAAGTCCATTTAGTTTCACCTTTCAATTGAGGATGTTTCACATTAACACTTTCATCATAATGTTTCCCAAAATGATGACCTTTATGATATCTATATATTCTTAATTGTGGATTTAAACCTTTAGCATTTTGAAATTCATCAATTATAGTTTCATCATTATATTCATATAATAAAATCTTGTATAAGTAAGACCATAGGTTTTGAGCAGATTGATAATCCTCTACTAATGCACGATCATTAACTCTGACTGCATAATCTTTACTTTTGATTAAAGGTGTAGTTTCTAAATTCAATTCATTTGTAAATGATTTGATCAAGGCATTACAATATCCACTCGTGAAAAATTTCCCAATTGTGATGATTTGATCTTCTGAAACGACTTCTGGACTTGGTAAAAATCCTCTATTGGGTATTATCAAATCATGTGGGAAACTAAACTTGGTCTCTTGTACTTTAACAACCTTCTTTTTACCCATTTTGACTAAAATTCAAATCTTTTTTCAACTATGGTACTTTTATAGAGATGAGCTTATATAAATTTCGTTTTTTTTTGCGATTTTAAGCGTGTCAATTCCAGATTTTGGCGAAAATGTCAAAATTCAAAATAACAACAAACAAAAGTGATCAGGAACGAAAAACTGATCAAAAGATTGCACAAAGACATTGTGAATCATAAAGAAAAGGGTATTTTGTCAATAAAAGAAGTTGAAATGGCATCAAGGTGAGTATCCCATTGTGATTTGCGGATCAAGTTTACCTAACTTACTAACATTTAAGTAGGTACGGAAGTCAACTACATCAACGTGAAAGAACTTCATTGTTTGATCAGCCCAAAAGAGTAGCATCTCCATATGATAAAGTTCAAAATGATTATGATGCTTCTACAATGTCAAATCTAGAGTCACAAAATGATGAAGAAATGAGTACTATGAGTGCAAAGATTCAAGCATTGAAAGGTGTAAGTTAATAACTATTATGCTCATTGTTTTATGATCTTTTGTACTAATGGAATCTAATTATAGCTGACTGTTAAGATGGGTGATGAAATTAGAGGTTCAAATAAGACTCTTGATGAATTAGTAAGTATTATTAGGATATGTTTTATTGAATGATTTGTTAACAAGATGATAGGGAAATACATTTGATCAATTAGGTACAAAATTAAAGAATACATTTAATAGAATGTTGGTGATGGCTAAAAGATCAGGTATAAGCATTAAAACATGGCTCGGATTATTTGCCCTTGTGTTTCTGTTCTTCTTCTGGGTCTGGATACGCTAGAACATGCTTTACACAACTTATTTAATCACATTATTATTCATTCCATTGGTTCCATTATCTTCTCAATAACTTGTCCTTTTCCTAACATTATATGGTGTTATCCTCATTAATTTTTCAACCAACAAAAACCACACAAAAGGACAAGTTCGGGCAGCTATTTATGTACAGCACATATTAACACCACAACAACACCATAATCGCATTTGTATACTAATTTAATTGTTCTTCTTTTCGTTTATAACTGGTTTTGTTTTTGTAGCAAATATTTTATCAGCCAAATCTGTGCTTATGTACTCGCGAATCCGTTCTATGATTTTCGCCTCTTTATAGAAAAAAAGGTTGAATAATCATTTCTAATCAATATTGATACCATCTACAAGTTATCCATAGCTCATATTGCTCAATCAGACTACCAAAATGGATATAGAGGAAGCTCCAGAATCACTTAAACACATCAAACATATCGTACTGATCTTATCAGGGAAAGGTGGTGTTGGTAAAAGCTCTGTTACCACCCAAACTGCATTAACATTAGTAAATAAAGGTTTTAAAGTTGGTGTATTAGATATAGATTTAACAGGTCCTTCATTACCACGTATGTTTGGTTTAGAGAATAAACAAGTTTTCCAAGGTACAAATGGTTGGATCCCTGTTTATATTGATAGTTCTAAAAAATTAAGTATTATGTCTCTTGGGTTTTTATTAAATGATCGTGGTAATAGTGTTGTTTGGAGAGGTCCAAAGAAAACTGCAATGATTAAACAATTTATTAAAGATGTTGCTTGGGATAAAGATTTGGATTATTTACTGATTGATACACCACCAGGTACAAGTGATGAACATATTAGTATTGCAGAAGAATTAAAATTTGCTAATCCAGATGGTGCAATCATTGTAACAACTCCACAAAATGTTGCAACTTCAGATGTTAAAAAGGAATTAAATTTTTGTAAAAAAGTTAATTTTAAACCTTTGGGAATAGTGGAGAATATGTCGGGTTTTATTTGTCCTCATTGTGAAGAATGTACAAATATTTTCAGTTCTGGTGGTGGGAAATTACTTAGTGAACAATTTAATATTCCTTATTTAGGTAATGTTCCAATAGATCCTACATTTGTTGAATTGATTGAAGTTCAAAGAACTTCAGAAGAAACTTTATTAGGTCTTTATGATAAAGCCAATTTAAAACCTTTATTTGATGAAATTATTCAAAAAGTTTTAGATCAAAATATCCCATCAAGAACTGAATTATTAAATTGATTAGACACACTTTTAAGATTTCATATATTTTTTCAAATTATCAGCCAAAACACTGGAAGTTCCATTTGAAGATGATGAACCAACTATTGTACCCTGTACTTGATCAGATCCTGAACTTGTTGATGTACTTGCTGTGATATTAGTTATACCCGCACTTGAAGGTGAAGGAATTGAAATTGCAGCTGAAATTGGACGGAATGAAGATCTTATACTTTGTGATCTTGAGTTTTTCAAGGATCTTGTTGTTTTATAATTATCAATTACTGATTCTAATTCTTCTCGTTTGGCATCATCGTCATCGGATTCTGGTTTGGATCCATTCTTGTGTATAGATTTATTAGCATTTGCATCTTGGTTTAACTCATTTGTAGTCTCTGGTTGGTCTTGTTTTGGTGTGTTGATGTCTGATGTGTCTTCTGATCCTTTTATATTGGTATTTGAAGTATCTGAATCGTCCTCGTTTTTGAACTCTGTTTCATGGATCGAACGACTAGTACCCTCAACCGGAATCTCCATTTCTTCTTCAACAGATTCGGCAGATTTTATACTCTTTAGTTCATCACCTTCATCAGTATCATCACCCTCATCATTATGTTTCCCACTCCTTATAGAAGCAAGCTCCTGAGTATTTTCTTCTTCATTTAAATTTCGAGTCACATCATTCTCTATATGATCATCTTCATTCTGTTCTTCATCAGCAATAATATCACTAGTAACTTCTTCTAAGTCTTCCTCACTCTCTTCACCATCACCATCAAAATCTTGTAACTCTTCTATATCCAATTGTTCAAATCCTTCAATTTCATCTTCTCTTATAGTAGATTCATCTTCCTCGGGGTTCAGTAACTTGTATAAATTTGGATAATGTGCTCTATGAGGCGAATCTTGTACTCCTAGTCTTTCATTATACGGTAAAATCATCTCTATTTGATTCAATGAATCCAATATACCAAATACAGAATCCGTTATACCTTTTGTTAATGGTTCCAAATCATCACAAGGTTTAAATTGATCCAATTTTTTATTTAGTGAAGTGTTCAAATTTTCAGAATTTTGATATAATCTTTTAGTTTTCCTACTTAATCTAACGAAATTCTTGGATAAATGTTGTTGAAATTTTAATGATTGATCTAACTGAGATGTTAAATCACTTCTATATCTATTTGAAATATGTAATATTGAATCATGAACATCTTGAACTTCTGGACTCAATTCTTTTAAAATATTTCCAAGTTTTGTTTCTTCTGTTGATGGGAGCTTCGGTAGTTCTTCCTTATAGCTCATTTTGTGTATGAAACCCACTCTTCTTTCCTTGACTTCTATGGCTCAAAAGCTTTTCCTGACATATTTTTGTATATTGTTTTGGTTTTGACGTCTTTAATTTAGAGTGCTTATATAATCACCATAATAACAAAATCCCGCGAATTCAATCTCAATTTTAAACCAAAACATCAAACATTGTGGCTGATCAAATGATTATTTCTGATTGTGTTGATGGAGATACCGATAAACTATCATACTGATAAAGCTGATAATGAGACTGGATCAGTTCATGAGATAATTTTGAGTAATGATGCTGCCATTTTGCCCAGTTAATTATCTTCCATTGTGGTGGATTTTCAGCGTTAAATTGAACAAGTTTGGAAAGTGTGGATAAAGATTGATTGACTTTTATTATACTGTTGTATTTCTGGCCAAGGTTTCAAGACAATATTTTTCTTGTAGGTGGAGCTTTATGGGTAACATATGTTGTGGGATGTGCTCTATTAGTGTCTCAAAATCTGGGCTTCATCTGTTGTTATTGAATAGCAAAGTCTTGTCGTTGAAAGGTATAAAATGGATCTCAAGTGCTGTTTTGAGCCGCTAAAATTTCAATATAGGCTACTTTTAATTATTCTGCTTGATACTGGCTGAACATTTGACCCAAGATGAGTGAAGTTCAAGATTTTTCTCAATGGTATTGGAAATTTATCCCGCATCCCAGAGATGTTGAAGATTGGCCTGAAGATGACAAAAGTATCCATTCCGAAAGCTCAGATTCTTCACAAGAACCAGAATTCGAGTATAGAGATGAAGCAGATAGACCATGGTGGAAATTTTTTGATGAATATGAATACAGATTCAATAAACAAACAAGAGCTCAAAAATCATGGTGGAGATTTTTCGATAAGAATGCATCACCAGCTGAAAAAAAATTGATTCTGAAGTTAGATTTATTGATTGTTACTTTTGCTATTATGTCATACTGGTCCAAAAACTTGGATCAAACCAATATTAGTAATGCTTATGTTTCTGGTATGAAAGAAGATATCGATATGAAAGGAAATGATTATTCTAATGCGGTTGCAATTTTCAATGCAGGGGCTGTTATCTTTCAAATAATTTTTATGTGGGCTTTTCCTAGACTTGATATGCACTTGATGTTTTTCATTTGTGATTTAGGATGGTCCCTGGTCACTTTATTCACTGGATTGGTTCAAACACCTGCTCAATTGAAAGCATGTCGTTTCTTAGTTGGTTCTTTTGAAAGTGGATATTTTATTATGATTCATTACTTATTAGGATCATGGTATAAACCTGATGAATTAGGAAGACGTGGTGGTCTTTACTACTGGTAAGTTCTAGATTAAATTTTTGAGTTTAAAAGCATATTTTACTAACTATACAACTCAAGTGGACAAATGCTTGGTAGTTTAACCGCTGGGCTAATGCAAGCTTCTATTCATCAATCTTTGGATGGTAAAGGTGGCAGGGCAGGTTGGAGATGGATGTTCATCATTGATGGATGTGCCACTGCTTCAATTGCATTTTTTGCTCTTTATATGGTTCCAGGTACACCTTATAAATGTTGCTCTTTATTTTTAACTGATGATGAAATCAGATTAGCTCGTCTTAGATTGAAAAAGGCAAATATTAAACCACCAACAAAGGAACCACCACCATTTTTTGAAAAGAAAATTTGGCTTAATGTTTTGAAAAGTTGGAGAATTTATGTTTTAGGGATCTTAGATTATCTTTTTTGGAATACAAATAATCATGGATTTTCAAATTTTGCTTTGTGGTTAAAATCATTAAATAGATTTGATACACCTAAGTTAAACAGATTAACTTCAATCCCACCAGCATTGGGTATCATTTGGATCTTATCAGTATGTGGCTCTGCAGATATCTTGAAATCAAGATCATTTGCTATATTCTGGGCTGAGATATTTGTCTTTCTTGGGTGTATCATCTTGGTTGTTTGGGATGTACCAGAAACTGCATTGTGGTATGCATTTTACACAAATTTCTTTGGTATTTCAATCTCCTCTGTGGTTTATGGTTGGTTGAATGATATCATGAGGTATGATCCTCAAGAACGTTCAATTGTTCTTTGTGCAGTCAATATCTTTGCAAACCAATCAACTACCTGGGCTCCACCTTTAGTTTATCAAACAGTCGATGCACCAAAATATCATAAAGGTTATATTTATTCTAGTGTTCATAGTGCTTCTCTTTTAGTTTGGACTTGGGTTACATTGTTCTTCTATAAAAGACAAGAAAAGAAAGACGCAAAGACAAATGGTATTATCTTATACAACTCAAAGACTGGTGAAATTTCAATTGAGGCAAGAGAGTACCTCAATAAGAAAGCTGAAAATGAAGTTGAAACAGTTAAAGATGGTACAAAAATTGAAATTGAGAGTTTATAGTAGAGAAATTATATAGATGATCAATAGTTATAAATGACATACTGTGCTATGACGAGTAAAAAATATATGTACCAGTAGGTTACAATAGGTTTGGGAATGTTCAAGCTACATGACTCAAAAATTGTAGATTTCAAATTACTTCTATAAAATTAAACCAAAATATACTAGTTAATGGGACCTAATGTGATCTATTTGTGAAACTTTTAACTTCAACATTTTCCTTTTTCTTACCCAAAGATGTCTCTTCAATTTCATCTTCAATTTCATCTTCACCTTCAACCTCGCCATTTAAATGCTGTCTAACCTCTAAAGGTATATCCCCAGTCTTACTATTATATAAAATGATACCATTTGTTTTAGCATCTCTCTTTTCTTGTCTTTTATAAAACCATAATGTAACCCATGACCATATCATCAAAGCAGCTGAATTTGATGCAGAATAGATATAACCTTTATGATACCTTGGTGCATCAACAGTTTTGTAAACAAGTGGTCCAGTCCATGCAGTTGATTGATTAGCAAATATATTCACAAAACACAACACAATTGATCTCTCTTGGGGATCATATCTCATGATGTCATTTATCCAACCATAAACAACAGAGGAAACTGATATACTGAAGAAATTTGTATAAAATGCATACCAAAGTGCAGGTTCTGGAACATCCCAAATAGATAGTATAACTGAACCAATAAAAACAAATATTTCAGCCCAAAAGATTGCAAATGATCTTGATTTTAACATATCTGCAGACCCACAAACAGCCAAAATCCAAATAATACCCAAAGATGGTGGGATTGAAGTGAATCTATTGATACGAGGAATGGAATATCTCTTCAAAGATTTCAACCATAAGGCAAAATTAGAATAGCCGCTATTACCAGTATTCCAGAATAGATAATCCAATACTGCTAAGACGTAAATTCTCCAACTGGAAAGAATATTTATCCATAGTTTCTTATCAAAGAACTTTGGAGGTTCTTTAGATGGTGGTTTAATATTGGCTTTTTTCAATCTATAACGAGATAAACGAATTTCATCATCTGTTAAGAATAAAGAAGTACATTTGTTAGGGGTTCCAGGGACCATATAAAATGCAAAGAATCCAATAGTCATAGTAGCAGCACCATCAATGATAAACATCCATCTCCAACCGGCTCTACCTCCTGCACTATCCAAATTTTGATAAATTTGGGCTTGTAACAAACCAGATGTTAATTGACCCAACATTTGACCACAATAGAATACACCACCACGTCTACCTAATTCATCAGGTTTATACCAAGATCCCAATAAATAATGAATCATAATAAAATATCCACTTTCAAAAGCACCCACAAGGAAACGACATGCTTTCAATTCAGCTGGATTTCTAACAAACCCTGTACATAATGTTACCAAAGACCAACCAACATCAGAGAGGAAAAACATTAAATGCATATCAATTCTTGGGAATAACCAAGTGAATATTATTTGAAAAATAACAGTACCAGCATTGAATAATGCAACTGTATTTGAATAATCATTACCAACCATATTTAAATCTTCTCTCATCCCTGAGACAAATGCATTACTAACATTGGACTGATCTAAATTCTTAGACCAATAAGACATCACAGCAAAAGTAACAATCAATAAATCCAATTTAAACAATAGTTTCTTTTCAGTAACTGATGCGTTGCTATCAAAGAACTTGTACCATTTTTTTTGTTCTCTTGTTTGTTTATTATATCTATATTCATATTCATCAAAGAATTTCCACCAAGGTCTATTAGCTTCATCTCTATACTCGTATTCAACCACAGTTGACTCTGAGTGAATACTCAACTTGTCATCTTCATAATCATCAGCCCAATCTTCAACATGTCTTTCATGAGGAATCAATTTCCAATACCAAGCTGAATAGTCCTTGGCTGGTCTTGACTTGCCTACTATTTCTAAACTGTCACTATGGCTTTCAGAACCCATAACACTTTCGATTCTTCTATTGTGATCTTTTAAGAGCTGTTGACTATCAGAACCAAGATTGTCGTCTTGATAATTGGTCATGGATTAGTTTGAAAAGTCAAAGGCTGTAGCTTTTATACTCATCAATGTATTATCACTTTAAAACTTTTCAGGCGACATAATAAGCAACACTAGCTCTTTTTTTCAAAGGATCCACAACGATTATTCCTGAATCCTAACAGACTTTCATGCAGGGTACTATTTTTTTGCTGAGATAAACTACCAGATCATATCCACACTTTCCCACTTTGTCAAATTAAGCTTAAAAACTGACACCACTGTTTTAATGATTGAAAGCAGCACAGGAAACTCCGATCACAAACAATTCAGAACAATGATAGGTACCTTCAAAATCAGTTCACTGTAATCGAGAGATTACAATATTGAAAACTATTTAATAATATACATTCCTGTGTTGTAGAACACAAGATTCAAAGACGTATAATTCTAATTTCTCTATGTGATTACATAATAGTGGCTGATATGTGGCTCTTTCCATACTGTTATACTATTATACTATTGTTGATGGAATAAAACTGGTATAACAAAGTGTAAAGATAATTACGGGTCGGTAACTACATTCCATATGCTTCCATATATTCTGGATCAAAGACGTACTTCTTAGATAGAATACCAGGTCAAAGGTTATATATTAATCTAATCTATAATAAATATAATCACACATCATCAGAGAATTGAGAAGATCTTCTAATTTCAACAGTTGCAGTATTCTTTCCAATGGAACTCAACGATCCATCAGAGGCTCTTCTTTCATTCTCACCTTCGATATACTGTTGAGCTTCTAATGGAATATAACCAGTCTTGGAATTATACAAGACTATACCATTTGATCTTGAATCTCTTTTTTCTTGTCTCTTATAGAACCATAATGTAACATAACTCCAAATCATCAACAATGCACTATTTGTCTTTGAATATGTATACCCATTATGATATTCAGGTGCTTCTGAAGTTTTATACATCTTTGGAATTACAATTGCACTCGTAGTATTGGCAAACATATTAACAAGACATAAAACAATTGAACGTTCTTGTGGATCATATCTCATAATATCATTCAACCAACCGTAAACGACTGAGCTAACAGAAATACCAAAATAGCTAATCATAAAAGCAAACCATATAAGTCCTTCTGCAACATCCCATTTTGCTAAGATCGAAGTTCCTATAAACACAAATATCTCTGCCCAAAATATTGCAAAAGCTCTTGATCTAACCCAATCAGCTGATCCACAAACTAATAATATCCATATAAGACCTAATGCCGGTGGAATTGAAGTTATACGGTTTAATGATGGTGTATCAAATCTATTCAATGATTTTAACCATAATGCAAAATTTGAAAAACCTGTACTACTTGTATGCCAAAAAAAGAAATTCAAACAACTCAATATATAAACTCTCCAACTTGATAAAATATTTTTCCAAATTTGTTTATCGAAAAAAGGTGGAGGATCTTTTGAAGGTGGTTTAATATTTGCCTTTTTCAATCTTGTTCTTGCTAATCTAATTTCATCATCTGTTAAAAATAATGAACAACATTTGTATGGTGTACCTGGAACCATATATAATGCTAAGAATCCAATAGTCATTGTGGCAACACCATCAATTAAAAACATCCATCTCCAACCAGCTCTTCCATTAACACCATTCAAATGTTGGAAAATCCAAGCTTGAATAATACCACTACTAACAGTACCTAAAGTCATACCACTGAAAGAAAAGAGTTAGTATATAGTTAAATAGTTAATGTTACAAATCAACTCACCAATAAAATATCCCACCACGTCTTCCTAATTCATCAGGTTTAAACCAAGATCCTAAAAGATAATGAATTTGAATAAAATATCCACTTTCTCCTACACCAACTAAAAATCTACACCACATCAATTGTTTTGGTGTATCAACCCATGCAGTTAATATAGTTATCGCACTCCAAAAAACATCACCAATAAAGAATAATAAATGCATATCAACACGAGGAAATAACCACATATAAAAAGCTTGGAACAGGATAGAACCATAACTGAAAACTGCTGTTGCATTGGAATAATCATCTCCTTGCATGTTCAAATCTTCTTTCATACCTGATACATAAGCATTACTAATATTTGTTTGATCAAGCATCTTTGACCAATATGAGATGATGGCAAATAAAGTTATTGTAAGATCTAATTTCCTAACTAATCTTCTTTCTGCTTTTGATTTTTCTTGAGGTGATTCAACAGTGGAGTTTCTTGCAAACTTATTGTACCTGTATTCATATTCATCAAAGAATTTCCACCATGGTCTATTTGCTTCATCTCTATATTCAATAATAGGTTCAGATTTATCCCTAGTTTCATCAATTTCAAAATTTATTGAGTTGTAATCTGATCCTAGATCATCAACTTCTGGTAAGTCAACAACTTCTCTTTCATGTGGGATACACTTCCAGATGAAACTAGAGTACCCTTTGGACATAATAACTTGACTTAATTCCCCTAACCCAGCAGATGATTAAAATGGTAAAAACAAATGATCTTGGATTTATTTCATCATCTTTATATATACCAGGGTATATTATTAATAACCCAAAATAGCCTCCTTTCAACTTGATCTCAAGGATATGAAATTAGCGTGTATAGCTTATCTTTTTACATTTGTTATTGTGGATCAGATCAATCATTCGGACGTTCCACACTTTCTATAAAGGTTAAATAAACAAATCCATCAAAACCAGAAACTTATCAAAATAACCTTATAAACTTGTCCAACTCCTATCTTCATTGCTATAGCCAGTAACAGCTGTTCATGAGTCTGATCTTGTAACTAATGTTAGTACATTGCCTTACATTTCTTCAAAATGGTGTCAAAATCAACCCCATCGGATTTAATACAAATGTGGCTCATCATAAGTAAACATGAATATTAACAAGAAAACTATAAACATAAAATTAAAAATAACATTAATGAGATAAAAGTAACATAATCATATATCAAATCCAAGATTCCCATCACCATTCTTATCAAAAAATTTAACCCAATCAAACATATTTTCTTCATCTTCTTCTTCACTAGTCTTAACTGTACTACCAACACTTGGATGATTATCACCCAATAATGAATTTATAGGACCCATTGGATCATTTTCTAATTCTTCATTTATTGGCATATCACCACCATTCGTCCCTGGTCCTGATGTTCCATGTGGTCTTTGTAACATATATGAAGGTAAGAATCTTCCGAAAATTTTCATATCAAAATCATCCATCATACCAGGGACGTAATGAGATTGATCTAATGGTTGATTATTTGTTGGTGCTATTGCTGCTGTGTCTGATGGGTTTAGGAGTTGGTTATTGGTTGATGTTAATTGTGATGTTATTGGATCTGTTGCTGGATCATTCATACTTGATGGTGAAACAAATGTATTTGGGTTTGTAGTTATGTTTGGTGTAGTCTTTGTTGTAGTGGTTGATTTTGTTGGATTTTTTGGTTCCAAGACTTCAACATGAACGTTATTTCTATCATAATTTTCAAACATTGAATTTAATAAAGTATAAATTCTTTGAGCAGAAACTGATCTTTCCTTTAAAACACTTAGGATTCTTTTACCCATTTCAATAGTTTGAATAATATTTTCATCTGTTGAATCAACTTCTAAGAAATAATAAACTAAACATGCAACTGCAAAAAAAATTGTATGAATACTAAACCAATATGAACCATTTAATAATTTTTTATTAATCATTTCTTGAGCCAAATAAACAATTTGTTTTGAAATTTCAATACATTTTAAACCTTTTTCTAAATGACATGAACTTGTAGAATTCTTATTATGTTTAGCAATCTTAACATAATGAATAAAAGGTCTATAAAGCATGATTTTAACATGTAAATAATCTAAATGTAAAAGTTTATTTGCTTTTAAATATTCTAGGGGGGTATTACTATTTTGTTTTAATTGATTTGGTAATTCATATATCCAAATTTTTAATTCATTTTCTAAATTTCTTATAGTTTCCAAAGGTATAACAAAAATTGGATCTTGAGTCTTATAAATTTTTTGAACAATATGATTTAAGATTAATATCAATTTGGTATGGGAATTATTCATACCACATGATGATAGTTTCCCTAATTGTTGTGGTAATATACCATATTGATCTATATTAACATCATCTAAATCCTGGGGGAATTCAACATCAATATCAGTTTCATTAATAGAATTTGGTAATCCCAACATTGAATTAACATAAATTTCTAATTTATAAATTGTCCAAAATAATCTTTTTTTAATTTCTGATTCAATTGGGTTTGCAAAAGTTTGTAATTTCCTATGTAATCCTTGTCTAAGGGCAGATCTTAATGCTATACCAATATATGAATAACATGTACTTAATCTAGCTGAACATTGTAAAAATAAAGTTAACATGAATATAGTTTGAATAGATTGAATATCTGTTGAATTTGTAATATCAATTAATTTCCTACTTGCAATGAAATATTTATAACCTTCATCTTGTAAATATTGATTATCAATTGCATTATCACCTTTAGAAAAAAGGGCACCCACTGCAATAACAGAATAAATTAATGGTAATACTTTATTTTGATGATTTGTATATTCATTAGGATTTGTTTCATAAAGAGAATTGAAATCATTTATGAATGAAGGACGATGATAAAATCTGAATAATACACAAGCTTCATTCCATGTTTTATATATTAATTTTAATGCAATTTCTCTTGGTGGTAAAATGATTTTAATTTCAATTGGGGCAATTGAACGACCATGAATATGAGGATTTTCAATTGCATTATATTCTTTCAAGATGGAATTTAAATCAATAACACCATTTTTTTTATGTTTTTCTAAAACTTGTAAAAATAAATCAGTATTAAAATTTTCATTTTGAGTATCTAATTGTGGGAAGATTGTTTGAATTAATTGATCTTGGAAAGTATTTGAATTTGTTGGTTGTGCAGGTTTGACTGATGATTGTTTAGGGATTTGAGTTTGGTTAGACTCTTCCACTTTAACAGATTTAGATTGAGTTGGTTCATGATTGGCAATTTTAGCAGCAGTTGAAGCAGTAGCAGTAGAAGCACCAGGACCAGCACCAGCACCAACAGCTTCACTTTCTTTCTTTTGTCTCTTCTGAGCAGGAGCAGGAGCAGCCTTGTTATAAGAACACTCATAAGAATACACTGTGCAATGAATACATGGTTGTTTCCCATCACACTTCACTTTTCTTCGACGACATGTATCACAGGCCCTTGATACCCTTATTCTCTTCCCGGTCTGATTTTTCGTCTGAAGTTGCTGGAGCGGTGATATATAGTTGAGATCTTTGGACAAGATCTTTGGCGGCATCTTCTATACTGTGGGTGATGGCCTTTGGATTGTTTGCAATGTTTGATGATCTGTTGGTCTCAGCTGTCAAACGGTTGTTTATCTACAATGAAGTAATTTTTACTAATCAACAAAGGAAAAAAAAATTGGTTCAGTATGAAAAAATCAAATTTATATCAACGGTCCTAGGCAGAAAATGAAAAACTACAATGTAATTAAGTGTCAATTTGTTTATATATTTGCTATTCAGTCTTCTATTGTAATCTCTAGAGTGACTGGGTGTGTGATTCTAGAGTCTGTGGCAAAAAAAGCAGCATCAAAAGCGCTGTGCACAGAGTTTCGGATCTTTAGCTTTCTCATGACTTTATTCGTCAGTTCAATTGGATTACGAATGATTCCCTTTGATGCCCTATGTTCAACTGGATACTAAAGTGATTTGATAACAGTCTGGTTCATTGTGATGCCTCTTTCTTTCCGAATCTTTTAGCAACCAATTCGTTCAAAGAATGTCCTGGTTTTCTTCCTACTCGTTGTTCATAAGCATAGTAACTTAAAGTACCAATTAGAATACCGAAAAATGGATCGATTGTTCTATTTAAAAGACAATGTTAGTCTATTATTCCATAGTTGATGTCAGACACATTCACAACACTTACCTTGAGATCAAATATGGATAACTAGCCATTGTAAAGTTGTTCAATTTTCTGGGGTTCTCAATTAAAATCAAAAGTTCAATTTTGCTTTCTTAGAAGATTCAAAAACATTCAAAAATCAAGAAATTCGCGGGTATGAAAAGAACAAATTCGCGGGTAGAAGATACGCCAAAAAAATATATCATAAAGACGCGTACGTACTACGAATACGGAAGTTGAAGACTGGTATTATACAAATATAATCTCAGAATACCATAGTATACCATAGAATACTATTTGAACACCAAGATGGCAGAAGAAAGAAACATAGACCTCCAATCAGCTAAAACATACAAAGTCAACAGCATACCCTGTCGTATAAGATATACAGGCCCACATTCATCAATTCCAAAACATTTAATTAAAATACAAGAAAATCAAGAAATTATAACTTATTTACGTGGTAGAAAACTACATGGTAAATCAATAACCAACATAAAAGGGGTTGTATTGGCTAAAGATGATATGAGTGATGAAATAAAATCATTGGGTCAAGTTAATGAAGTACAGTATTATGAAAGAGAAGGTGTTAGTATTGATCAAGTTGAAAAGATTGATGAGTTTGTTAAATTAAGTGAATTGATACATGGTTGAGAATTATATGTTTAATCTAATATATTATTAATGTTTATAAAAGTTTATGTTAATCTATAAAAAAATCATGTAGTATGATTATGTCTTTAATTATTAACAGCTTCAAAAATTGCCTTATATGGTGCAATTGATTTATTCCAAATCTTAAATTGTGCAACACCTTGATTAACAAGCATTTCTTCACCACTAACAATATCCCAATTATATTTACTCTTTGCTAATTCCATAATTGGTGTGATTCTTGGTTTATAAGCACAATCTAATAAAATTGGTGTAAATCCAACAACATCTTTATTTGAATTACCTTTATTTAATAATCTTTCCAATTTATTTAATAATTTAGAATCAATTGATAAATCACTTGGAATACAACTTATTGTAACACCAACCGGTTCAGAAGATTCAATATCATCAATTGTTTCAAAAATCTTAATTTTTACATTTAAATCTTTGAAACTTTCTTTGATAAGCTCCAATTTGGTACATGTTCTATTAATCAAATAAATTTGATTACATCCCAAGTTATGTAATGCATAAATTGCAGCACGTGAAGTACCACCAGCACCAATAACTAATCCATTAACTTTGGAATCTTTAGAAATTGTTGGGAATCCATTAGCTAATAATGAATCTTTAATACCAATCCAATCTGTATTATCACCTTTAAATTTACCGTTACCTAATGGAATAACTGTATTAACAGCACCAATAATTGAAGCAGATTCTGTTAATTCATCTAAATGTTCCAATATATCTAATTTTAATGGAATTGTAACAGCTGCACCACCAAAGTTTGGAGATTTGATCAATTCAACAACTTTATTAACATCATCAGTTTCAAATTTTTCAAATGAATGTGGTAATCCTAAAATTTTATAACCTGTTGAATGTAAAATTGGTGATTTTGAATGACCAATTGGTGAACCAACAACATAAAATTTCTTTTGAACATCACCACCAATTTGATAAAATAATGAATTTAAAGTTTCAATTGATTCATTGAATGTAACTGGTGTTAATAAAGGATTTGTAACTCTTGATAAAACACCATTTCTTGAAGTATTATAAGAAATTAATGTTGAATCTTGGAATTTAGATCTAAATGATTCTAATTCAAAATTATCAACAATTGATGAAGCAACACCAACTAATTTAATTAAATCAGAATTAATAACTTGTGCAAATTTATAATAACCTAAGAAATCATCATTACCCCATTTCAATTCACCAGTAGAATCAACAAAAGTACCAATAACTTTAGTAAATCCTTTATTATCAATCAATCTTCTTAATAATTCAGCATCTAATGTTAAATCTAATGAAACAAAATCAACACCATTCTTAAAAGCAATGTTAATAATTTCTTCATAGGTTTTAAGATCTGAAGTTGGTAAAAATGTGAAAATTGTTGGTAAATCACTAAATTTTCTTAAAATTGCAATGTTTTGTTCAATGAATTTTTTAGAATATGATTTTTTCAAAACAATTTCAATTGAATTAGCACCATATGTTTTAGTTTCTAAAGATTCAGATTCATCTTCTAAATCTTCAATATCAATAACATAATTAAAAGATCTATCAAATTCATTAAAATTAACCTCATGTGAACCAATAATTTTAAAAATAAAATGTTCAAAATTTTTTCTCAATTCTAAAAATTCTTTATTTGAATTACAGAAAGGTGCAAAGAAATGGAAGTTTGAAGATTCATTGTATAATGGTTCTCTAACTTTCCAAACTTGTTCAATTTCTTCAACATATCTTGGTCTTGTAGCATCTTCTGATAAGAATTGAACTGTATGATCTAAATTACGTTCAATATATAAGACAATACCACCTTGTTGACCATATTTTTTCAGATCATCTCTAGCAACTGAACTTTCAATAATACCACCACCAGTTGAAATAACAGTCTTAGTTGGATTAGAATTTAAAGTTTCTTGGAAAACTTGTTCTTCTAATTCGCGGAATTTTGGCCAACCATCAGATTTGATAAATTCTCTAATATCACCATATTTAGATTCAAATACAGTATCTAAATCAATAATTTTATAACCTAATGATGATGAAATCCATTTACTTAAAGTAGATTTACCAGCAGCTCTCATACCAATGATTACAATACTCTTGTTATTAATTTTTGGTTTGACATCAACAATATGTGCAGGTTCATAACCATCTAATTTAGCACCTAATTCAGAATGTAAAACATCCCACCAACCTGGCCATGTTTTACCAGTACAATGTCTTTCTTCAATAGTAACTGGACCTTTTGGTGTAATACCAGCAAGTAATGAAAAACTCATAGCAACACGATGATCATCATATGAAAAAATACCATCTTCTGGAGTTTTCAAATCTGAAACTTTAACACCTTGAATTGAAATACCATCTGGTAATTCATTTGCAGTAACACCAAATTTATGTAATTGATGAACCATAGCTGCAATACGATCACATTCTTTAACACGTTGATTTGCAATACCAACAATATTTGTTCTATTTTCTTTACCATCTGTGGCAACAGCAGCTAAAACTGAAGCAGTTAAAAATGCATCAGTCATTGGTTCCATATCAACTTCTGGTAATGGTTTTAAACCACCTCTTGGTGGACCTGTAACAGTTGTTGAAGTTTCAGTTTGAATAACTTTACAACCCATTGGTTTTAAGACATCTCTAGCAAATCTTGCATCACCTTGTAATGAACTTGAACCAATATTTGGAACAGTAACAGTTGAACCTGTTAATGCAGCAAATGCCAATGGATAAGTTGATGAAGAAGCATCAGATTCAATAACAAATTCTGATGGAGCAACATATGAACCTTTTGGAATTTCATAAGTATAATTTGGTAATTTTTTAACTTCAATACCAAATTGACTCATTAATGCAATTGTCATATCAATATACAAGATTGAAATTGGTTTACCACCAGTCAATTTTAAAGTAACCGGTGATGCAGCATATGGAGCAGCCATTAACAATGAAGAAACATATTGAGATGAAATTGTAGCAGCTAATTCAATTTGACCACCTTTTAATGGAGTTGTTGAAATTTTTAAAGGTAATGAACCTTCATTTTTCAAATATGAAATTTCAGCACCATTTGATCTTAAAGCATCAACCAATGGACCAATTGGACGTTCAGTCATACGTTTATTACCTGTTAAGATAATATGGTTTTGATTTTCATGAGATTTAACTAATGTAGCGACTGAAGTTAAAAATCTTGAGGCAGTACCAGCGTTACCAAGGTAAAGCTCTTGGTTGGTGGATTTCAACAACCCACCAGTACCACGTATAACAAGAACTTCACCTTGGTTATGCCACTCTATTGTGGCCCCTTGCAACTTTCTAATAGCATTCAACATATGTTCAGTATCATCTGAATGTAATAAATTAGTAATTTTACATTCACCTTTTGATAAAGCAGCTAAAACTAAAGCACGATTTGAAATAGATTTTGAACCTGGTGGAATAATTGTAGCATTGAAACTAGAATCGTTTTGAAATGGGAAAACTTTAATTTCATCAGTTAAAACAACTCTTAAATCTTCATCATTAACAAATGAAGCAGATTTTTCATAACATTCACCAATACTTTTCAATAAAACAACTTTTTTCTTGGACCCATCATTTTTCTTATCAATAGCCATTTTTTGTAATAATGTATCAACTGGAGTTTGTTTATTTTTGATAATTTTTCTAAAATTTTTATCATCAATAGAAATTGGTAAACCATAAGCAGTGAAAATTTTAGCTAATCTAGCAACTGCAACTGGTGATAAGATACCCAAATATCTACTTAATTCAGCTTCTTTAACAGAACCAATGGCAACACATTCACCATGTAAAGCTTGTGGAGTTAAAATAGCTTCATAAGCATGACCAATGGAATGACCGAAATTTAACAAATTTCTTAAACCACCTTCTCTTTCATCAGCAGAAACAACTTCAGCTTTAACTTTAATTGATTCAGTGACTAATTTGAAAACATGTTCTTTAATTGGAGTTAAATCAGTATTACCTTGAGAATCTCTTTTTTTGATAGTTGATAAAAATTTACTTGAATTTTGTTCTAATCTAGTAAATTCTTCTTCATTCCAAATAGCTGCAGTCTTAATAACTTCAGCAATACCATTAATGAATTCTCTTTCAGGTAAAGTTGATAAGAATGTTAAATCAACGAAAACATATTGTGGTTGCCAAAAACTACCAATAAAATTCTTACCTAATGGAGTATCAACAGCAGTTTTACCACCAATTGAAGAATCAACCATTGATAATAAAGTGGTTGGGACTTGAACAACTCTAACACCTCTCATGAAAGTAGCAGCAACAAAACCAATCATATCACCAATAACACCACCACCAATAGCTAAAATAACAGTATCTCTAGTACAACCTTTTGATAATAAGAAATCTTCAATTTTAGCTTTAGTATCTCTAGTTTTGTTAGCTTCACCTGGAGAGACAACATATGAAAGAACTCTTTGATCTGGATTTAATTTACTTTGGAATTTTGAAAGATAAGTATCTAAATGACCTTTTTTAACAATATTTGAATCAGTAATAATCACATAAGTTGATGATTTTTCAGTGAGAAGCAATTGTTCGACAATGTGGTCCTGGAGATCGTACCCGACATGGATCGAGTCCTTTCCAAGGATCCTGACCTTCTCAACATGAGCAGCCATTTCAAAGTTCTTGTTGTAGTTGGAAGAAAAGTGAATGGATTAATTTACCAATATTGTTTAACCGCTGGATTTCTTTGAGCTTTTTAATGTTTTCAATTTTCACACGTTGAATGAAAATCGAGAAGTTTTTTTTTTTTTTTAATTTTTTTTTTGACTCATGATTATGTAAGCGATGATTCGTATATTATAGAGAAAGATAAATATTGATCATCAGATGAATAATTAATTTTTAGGCAATCAGGAGTCAAGAATCAAGATTAATGAGCACTTACCTACAAAATTAGAATGCTACTGCAGTTGAAATGATCACAATAATTGATACGCCATGAATTCAGTTAGAATATGGCTTGTTTAATAACGTCATATGTGGTTTATATCGAAACATGTTTGGGATTGGTTTAGCACTCAATGTTTCATTCTTTGGAATATCTGTAGTCTCTTCAAAAGATAATATACCAATAATGAATAAAGAAGTATTAACACCATTACAAACATTCTCAGAGGATAAAGTCTCGATCATCTTTTTGATAAGTGATCTGGTTTCTAATTCAGTAGCAAATCTTCTTTTTTGGATTTTAACATTATGTGAAGCAATTGCACCATCTGATTTTAATTCATATCCGTCAAAATTGGTTCCAGCTTGATCTAACTCAGTATCCAATCCTTGAGCATCATCATCATCTTCTAATTCTTCTTCTTCACCATCATCATCATCATCATCTGTATCCCAATTTAGATCATTTGCAAAAAGGTTTAATGGATTGAAAGCACCACGGATATGATCAAAACGATTCAAATTATAAGATGGTAAAGGTCTATTGATTTGATCATGTGATAATACATACTTGTTGTACGGATGATATGACCGAAGTTGTCTTTTATGAGAAACATTCATTAAATATTTTCTTTCATTCAAAGCATAAGATTTAAAAAGTTCAGCAATATGAATCAATTCATTAAAATACACTTTGGTGGGATAAATCTCATTTGCTGTTTTGAAAGGTTCCAGACTAAAGCTATGAGCATCAACATTTTTCAATACACCATTTGGATCAGACCATCTATCATTATCTTTATCGAAAAGTTGATGTGAATCAGTACCATAGAAAAAATCATTTGCTTTGACCTGAATTTTGACTGATGAACCATCAACTGGGAATGATCTTCCAGTTTTTCTTAATGTATCATTTATATCAGAATCATATATCAATTCTTGATAGCCATGTAATATTGAAACATCAACATATATAGATTTGAAATGTTCTTTAATCCTTGAATCAGGGTTATTGATTATATGAGAAAATATAAATTTAATTTCTTCATAATCAGTAATGAGTAATGTATCTTCATAAAGCTGTTCTCCAAAAAATTCATATTTAAAAGAAGTTGAAACATCATAAGAAACATCTAGGAATTCATATTCAAATTTTGAGCTTTGTAAACTTCTTTCATAAATTGATTGGGCTGATTCATATGGTTTAGATGGGAAATCTGGTCCATTTCTTAAGAAACAATCATCATTTTGTCTCATTTTTGAAGTAGAACTAATGACCAATAACAATTGTAAAGTTTTACCAGAATTAGCATAAGCATATGGCAACAATTCATTAAAAAACATATCATTTATTGAAAGAACCTCTTTTCTAACATGACCCTTCTGCATGATAATTTGCCAAATTTCTATAGGGAATGGACCTAAAAGTGATTCTTCTTCATGTTCATTTTTGGTTTTCAATTTCTTGAGAACATTGTCATTTAATGGCTTCCAGTATTGATTAAAGCGATGATACAATGGTAATAATGATACCTTGAATCTCCAATATCTAATAAATGCTGGTCTAATATAAATCATAAACTTCTCATTCTTGTTGATGTGAAATATACTTTCAAGTAATTCATAAAGCATAGTGAGAGGATTGATATTGTTTTCAATAAAGTATTTATATGCGAAATAAGCAGCAAATATTAATGATATACACAGGATAACTGGAATCATAGTTTCAAGTTGTATAATTTTTGATAAGTGTAATGCTTCTTTTAGTAATGTGAACAAATGATGAATATTCTAGTACTGGCTAATTTTTTTTGATGTAATTTATTAGTTCTTTGGTTGATATTAATATTTATGAATTGAGAACTTATAATTCAAATTTGGAACTTTTAAGATCTTTATGAGAGCTTTACGCCCTTATCTGATCAATGAAACAAACGGCATATCATGATCTTGAATTGCTATATGTTTCACATGTTCTAAACAATGGTTATTTGATTCCCAAGCAACTGGGTATAAGCATTCAACATCTTATATGTCCATGTTATATCTAATTTTTATGCCTTGGTTATTCATGAATTTGAATATTTGTTTATGATGAAAGTTGACCATTGTAAAAAAATTTGAAGTCCACTTGATAATTCGTATTAATTGAAGTATCATCGATGACACATTGATGGTTCATCTCAGAAGCAGTATGCTGATATGGTAAGTTGAATATAACGATTTAGTTGCATTTGAATGCTCTGATGTTTTAGTTGCATTGTGTTGATGTATTCGCAAAGATTAAAAATTCCAACCCGTTAGCGAATAATTGTTCTCCATACTTAAGGGATGCAACGATGTAACTGATCTCCCTTGATATTCAAATATTTGGATTGTTACTTTCCAGCTTAAGTTTAACATTTATGCATTATATCAGACGTATATATGTAATATTTATAATTCCATAATCAATATAGTAGATTAAGTCGATTATATCTCATGAAGGGGCAAACGAAATGTTTACGTCGTTTGTTTAAATTCAAATCTACAACAATTAAACCAACAGTATTCTCAAAAACAAATACCTTTATAGACTTAAATAACAAGTGTATAACAATCTCTTGCAAAGAATTATAACAACTTGAAATTCACTATAAAGAATTTTGTATATTAATCTCAATTATCCTTAATATACCATACAACGCCATCCTAAATTTTTATAGAGGCCGCACTAACCAAATTGATCAAGAGCAAACAATAGCTTCCTTGAAAATTGACCACATTGTACCCATGTTTAAAAACAAGCATATTAACTTTGTCGATCACGTAACAGGATTGCTAATTAAAAGACAATGATTTTAAAAAAGGTTAATGAACTAAGTACGTTAAATTTCTTTGACTTTTATTAAGGGAATTGTAGATTGTAACCAGATGCTTCCTAACCATTACCCAAAACGGAGCAATAGTATAACCACATTAAAACGTATCACTAGAAGTAACTATATATGAAATTATCCAACGAGTTAAATTCCCTAATTGGAATAGGGTCAAACCCTTCAGCCTATTGCATGATGCCTAATAATCTTGTTTTAAAAGGAAGCATAACCTGTGTTTGTTGAAAATTCAGGCTTCATCGCATATAAGGATGATCAGTAGACAATTACAATACCCAAGCTGACTAGTATGCATCACATTATATATATATATATATATACATATATAAGCTCTTTAGATTCATCAGATACATTTATACTTGTTCCATGTACTACGATATCAAGCAATTGAAAAAAATAAACTTCATAAATCAATAACAAGTGCATAACAATCTCTTATAATAAGAGAATCATGACACCTTGAGATTCTTTATAGAGTATTGTATATTCATAATTAACCTTTCAATATACTTTCAATATCATCAAAGCCTTTGAGTTAAACATGATAAGCCTATAATAGATTAATTAAAGCCCTATAATGAAAAGGAAGACGGTCTTGTGCAATTAGTACTATAACTCAAACATTGTAATTATTATTAATGCGTCTTGATGTTTAAAGCACATTTTCTTCTGAGATCAAAATCAATACAATTGCAACATTTCGATATTAAATAAACAATGTAGTCACTCAACTGTTTAAACTTGGATGGAATTTTAACAAAACTAAAGTGATGAACAAAATTTTTATTTGTTAGTTTTCATTAATTCCCGATTCTCAACTTCCATTAAGTCTGAAAGTCATCACTCCTAACCATTTCCTAAAACGCGATCGGTGTGATAAAGATAATAGTGTGGTTATTAAACACCCAAAACATGAGAAGAATTCAACAATATTCAACAACCACAATACCATTCATACTAAATACAGTCATAAACACTACACAAACACCTACCATTAATGACTATCCCCAAAAAAAGAAAACTATCATCATCATACAACAACAACTCCACACTTTTTTTAAATATTCCATATGAAATTATTATAAAAATATTACCACTTATAACAAAATCAGATTTAATTAACCTAGGATTATCATGTTCAAAATTCCATGATTTTTTAAAACCATATATTTATCAATCAATTACTCTTAGTTGGAAAGATTTGATTCTTTTGGAACAAGGAAAATTGGGGATCCAAAGGATTAATAAATTTGTTGAAGTTTTAAATATTAATGAATATGATATCAAAAAAGAATGGAATTTTAATTATAATTCATTGACTGAAGTATTTGGGAATTTAAGGAAATTAAAGATGAATATAAGTAATTCATCAAATTTTTTAAAATATTTGAATAAGGATGTTATGGGGTTGAAAGAATTAGAATTGAAAAGTATGAGTTTTGAATCAAATTTATTTAATATTAATCATTTAATTAAATTTAAAGACCTCAAAAGATTAAAATTAACTGGTTTTGTAATTGATTTTGATGATAAAGATACCAAAATCCAATATTTAGAATTACAAGATTGTTTTTGGAATTATCCATTTAATTTAGAATTCTTTACTGGGGTAAGAGAATTAATTTTAAATTATTCAAATCAATTTATCCTAAGTGAAAGATTTAGATTTTTCATAATGAATCCGGTGTTACCAAAATTAGAATCATTATATATACAAAATCATAACCCCCAGTTAAAATTACATATAACTGAATCAAATTTAATTAAAATTTTACAAAAAAATAATAAAATTATAAAAATTCAATTATTTGGTAATATTGAAACATCTATAAACCCCCAGACTTGTTCAAATATTAAATTTTTAAGGTCTTAGTTTACTACTATGGATCAAATATATTGTTAATCCAGTGATTATTGGTTGAAGTCCCATTAATATAGCAATCAAACATGTTAAAAATTTTAAATCTAAACCAAATTTAATATAAATAATCCATAATGGACAAATAATTGCAACCAGATATAATTTAATCAATTCCCAATCTATTGAATTTAAGAATGATGATATATTAAATATAATTAATGGTTGATATTGTTGTTGTTGCTGTTGATTATATTCTTTCGATGATTGGAATCTTGTTATTATACCTAACCAATCTAATGGGATTATTAAAGCATGAAATAATAATGATTGTAATAGTGACATTGATAGATCATATGGTGATATAATCATTTATTGTTGATAGAATTATAGAATAATAACAAGTGTCTTTTGAAATATGTTTTATTTCCCCAACTTTAATATAAAAATTAGCCGCTGAACACATCCATTCGATTCCCGTTGGTGGAATTCTTAATTGATTAATAAATAATTATATTATAACTATATATAATAGCTAATGAATAATAAGTAATGAATATAAACATCAATTGTAATGATAATCAGTGATATTAAATGATTCACTGATAGTACTGTTAGATAACCATATAACTCGAGTAGTAGTACACACCATTAAGTAATCAATCACTATATAGTAGTTATATAATCAGATCTATTATAATACTATACTACTATATACTACTAACTACTACTATCATTATACCATTATCATTATTATATATATGTATATACTATATAAGTCTATTGATCATACAAAGAACTGAATCTCTTTGTTTACTTTTAATTAACCGCTGTGTTTTATTTGATTAACCGCTGTGTATTACATAATCAAATGTGTTGATTTGTTTGACATTTTAAAGTAAACAAATCATCAATTTTAAATATTTGAATCTTTTATTACAATTAACCGCCAACTCAATTACCAATACAATGGATATATACAACAGTGATTCATTGATACCTTTAATCAACAATGACAATATCAACACATTATTATTAACATATCATACTAATTTATATCAATATTTAAGTAATAATCCAATATCAAAAGATTCAATTAAATATATTGATACTCAATTCAATAAACAATTGGAATACTTAACCAATAATCAAGACAAATTAGCATTACTATCACAACAAATTATCATATCAATAGCTAAAAATTATACCGCTATATTGAAAATCTCATCAAATTCATTATTTGATACAACAAATAAATTTATTCAATTAATAACAGATTCCAAAAAGAGTGAATTCACTCCATTGAAAAACTATTCATGTATTATACTATCATATATATATGAACAATTTGGTCATGACTTAGTTTCATTCACTCCTTTATTAATTTCAATCATTTTGAAACATTTAAAAAAACAAACTAATGGTAAACATCTAATTAATTTATCAAAATTATTATCAAATATCTTAAGGAATGGTGGTGTTATTGATGATTCATTACAATCGAAATTCAACAAATATTTTAAAACATTCATCACTACACAAAACACATCAATTATATTGATACAAAATTTATTTGAATCTTGGTCAATAATATCTAATTTGAAAAAACATGCGGATTATCAAACATATCAATTATCAAATAATCAATTGTTAATTACAGGATTATCATCACATAAATCCATTAGAATTTCCACTGCAAATGCATTAGCTGAATCCCTAACATTATCAACTTTTAATAAGAAGCAAATTTGGAGAATTTTGGTTGATTTATATATTGAAGGTGATCTCAAAGTTAAAATTGGTATATTAGAAACAATTATTCAATTTAATAATTTACAAACTGTCCAGGATTTAGAATATTTCCGTAATGAATTTGAAGAGTTTTTTGGGGAATTTCATATGAAGATATTAAATCATGAAAAATCATCAGATTTAAATCATTTAATTACATTATATACACATTTATTTAAATTTCAAAGTGAATCAATTAAAAAGCAAATTTTGGATAAACTATTCACAAAATTATCACAAGATGATTTATCATCATTAAAATTAATTTCAATCTTACAATTAATTCAACTATTAATTAATTCAATTTCCATCTTAACAACATCAGATTTAGAAATTTATCAAATTTCCCTATTAAAATTATCATCATCCCCCGAACTAGAAATTAGAATTAATTCAATTAAAATTTTAAAAATCATGTCAAAAAATTCACCAAATTTAATTAATGATTTATTATCAAATTCTTTTAATGAATTATCAAATAATTTATCACAAACTTCAGAACAAAAATTAAATTTTAACAAGACTAATGGCCTTGCTTTAATAATTTCTGATTTAATTCAATTATCAAATAAAGATTATATTTCATTAGAATTAATTTTAAAAATTTGGGATTTTTTAGTATTAAATTTTAATCAACAAAAAAAAGTTAAAGATCAAATTTATTATTATATTCAAGAAACTTGTTGGATTATAATGATTGGTATTTTTAATTATAAGGATTTAGAATTTTTAAATTCTAAAAAATTGGAATTCCTAGGTGTATGGAATCAATTAACCACATTGGATCTTAATGATGATACAAATATTGAATTAGAATATTATAAATTATCAGGTTTATTAAATTTTATTAAAAATTTCCAAATTACTTCCAATGAAGCTATAAATTTTGAAATTTATTTAAATTCACAATTGGAATCATTACAAAAATTAAACAACAAAGAATCAACCAATTTATTAAATAAAAAAATTTTGGAATGTTATTTAATCTTATTACCAATTTTAAAAACAGATTTAAATAGTTTATTATTAATTCAATCAATAAAAAATTTCGCTCAACAATCAACTTTATTAACAACAAAATTTAAAGGTTATGAAATTGATGAATTATTAATAAAGTTTAATGATCAAGATATAAAGACTACATCAACAGACTATTCAATTGATTTTATATCAAGACCAAAAAATTCAATTGAATCATCTCATATCAAATCTTGGATTTCAAAAACAACTTGGATTGATGAATTAGAATCAATTTTAATTAACCCTGTTGAATCATCAGTCCTAAATGATCCTTTATCTCAATTAATATCATCATATTCTCAAACCCTAAAGTTCCCACCACAATTAAATTTAAGTATAATTGATGTATCAATTGAAATTTTTTCTTTAGGGTTCCCAATGGTTTCTACCAAAATTCAATTATCATTATTAGAAAATTTAAGATCATTATTCTTGACAAAGGGGGTTACAAAAGAGTGTAAACAATCTATAGGAATGAATTGTTCAATTGCATTACATGGTGTTTTGAATATTTCACATCAACAAGGTTTAAAATTTTCTAAAGAAGTTGGATTATCCATATTAGAAATTTTGACTAAAATTTATGAAGAAGATTCAAATTATTATTTATTAAATTTAAATTCCAGGACTTTGGGGCTGGTTATATCAAATTTTGATAAAATTGATGAATTTATTAAAATTTATATTAATAAAATCATTAATAATTCTGATTCAAATTCAAGATCATTTAATTCACAAATTTTGGCACAGATATATGAAAATAATCAATCACAATTTAATGAAATTTGGGAAATTTTAATTAAATTAATCCAAGATCCTCATCCTGTTGTTCATTCATGGTCATTAGATTCTTTATCATTAATAATTAATAAAAAAACTTCATTAGAATTGAATAAAATTTCAAAATTAATTTTGGTATTAGAAGATATTTTCATTAGTGATAAATATGGTTTATATAATGATTCAATTTCAACATCAAATCTAAATTCAGATTTAGATTCAAATAAAGTTTTATCACAAATTTTGAGAAAAATTATAACAAATTTAGGACCAAATTTTAAAGAATTAGAATCAGATATTCAAAAAAAATTAATTAATTTAATTTTAAATTTAGGAGAAATTAATGACCCTGTTATTCAATGTGAATTAATTAAATTATATCAAGAATTAATCATATATCAACCTGGTATTATATCAATCCAATGGATTTTAAAAAAATTAGAATTTAATTTCCAAAATAATATTTGGGATTTTTTACAAAATGGTGAATTATTTCCTGTTAATTCATCATTTAAAATCCTTGGTTGCTCATTAGATTTATTATATCAATTAATTAAAACAAATGATGATTTGACAATATTAAATGAATTAGAATATTTAATTTGGATTTTGTTAGATATTTATCCTTATTCTATATTAATTAATAAATTAATTTCAACATGGATAGATTCTACTATAAATATTGAATGGTTTAATAAATTAAATCATTTATTTAATATTTCTAAAAAAAAATTATATCAAGATTTCCATTTAAATTTTAAAAAAATTATTGATAAATATAAATCTACAAAAAAGGAAATTGAATTAAATGATGAAGAATCTCAATCAATTGCACAAAATACTCAAGTGGAAATTTCAGATGATAAAGATAATGAATCAACAAATTGGGAATTTAAATCAAAAATTTTAAAAAATTTAACAAAAATCTTGGAAAAATCAACTAAATCACCAAAATTATATCATCAATTATCAATTAAAATTTCAGATTTAATTAAAATTTCTATTCAAAGTTCAAATTCCCCATTATTAAATTTAAGAATCTTAGGGATTGAATTATTAGGTGATATTATTCATATATTTGCTCCTGCACCTGATCCAATATATCCAGAAATGTCATTATTAGAACAACGTCAAGCACAAATTACATCTGCTTTAATACCTGCATTCCAAGAAGATAGTAATTCACTTGTGGCAAGTAGGGCAATTAAGATAATTGCAGAATTTATTGGATTAAAAATTGTTAAGATTAATAGATTAGGTAGAATTTCAAGAATTTTAATTGATTCATTAAAAGAATTATATGAATTTGATGAATCTCATGATGAAGATTTTAAAATTAATGAAGTTATTATTTCAAATACTAGAGATATTAAAAAAATTAAATTAAGTATATTAAATGCTTGGGCTGAATTGAAAATTTTATCATTTAAAAATAATGATTTAGAATTAAATGAATTAATTGATGAATATTTAGATTCTTTAATTCCTCTTTGGTGTTCCACTTTGAAAAATTTTATAATTTTAAAAAATGATTATAATTTACAAAATATTCATCAAGATTTAGAACTTTTCCAAGGAAATTGGATTAATTTAGTTAATGTTATTGGAGTAATTATTGAAATTGATGAATTTAAAATTGATACGCTATTTCAAAAAGATTGTTTTGGATTTTTTTATATGTTATATGCACAAATTCTAAGTTCTTTAATCCAAAATGATGATTTAGGTGATCAAACTGAGAAACTTATTGCATTATCCAAGATTTTAAATTATAAAAAACTTGTTGAATTAATTTTACATGATGATATTTTTGGTGAAAGTATTGAAGTTTTTGAAAGATTAATATTAACAGGTTCATTATCTGAACAAACCGAGGTATTAAATATAACTTCAAAGATTTTTTTAAATTTTTTCAATACTTATTCAACAAATCATGAATTAGAACAATATGTTGATAAATTATTTGAATTGGTAAGAGTTAATATTCAAGTGATCTTAAGATTAGTTCCATATTTACAACATGACAATAAAAGAATTATTCCTAAAAAGGAAGAAGAAGAAGGATTATCAAATGAAGAATTAGTTCTATTGAAAAAGGCATTTGAATTGATTAATAAAATGTTGGGTAAATTCCCTGATATGATTAAAATTGATTTATATTCAAGTTTATTAAGTCTTTTAATTTCAATTTATCAAGAAGGTGAAACAAATAAAATTTTAAAAAATCAAATCATCCCAACAATTTTACCAATTTTGAAAACTTTATTAAAAGAATTAGTTGAAATGAATGATATAGTTACAATTAATAATTTTTTTCAAACAATTAAAAAAATCTTATTAAAAACTGATGAAGTAACTGAAAAAAATTTATTATTAACAATTGGTGTTGTATTAAATACATCAAATGAAATCTTGAAATTAAATAATGAAGACATTGAAATAATAACAAATTTCTTATCCCAGGGTTTAATCAATGATTTAACAATAACAATTTCAACACAATCAATTAAATCAATAATTTTAAATAAAAAAGTTTTAAATTCAATAATTTCGAAAAGCTTATTACCAAAAATGATAAATCAAATCATAGATTCCAAAATTAAAGATCCTAGAGTATCAATAGAATTAATAATTTTAGTTCTAAAACAATCTAATGAACAAATCCCAATATATACAATTTTATTACCAATCTTGATCTTCATAAATGATAAATCACCAGAATATAATGGTTATTTACACAAAAAATTAATTTCATTAATTCAATTAAACCCACAAGTTTTCAAAACTGTTATTAATGAAATTTTATCATCAGATCAAAGATTTAGAATTGAAAAATTAGTTAAATTTGAAGGTGAAGTTGAAGAAGAAGAATCTGTTATTGATCATGGACAAATTCAGTTAAAGACTTTTGAATAAGAAAAAAAAATGTACATAGAGCAATAAAGGAAGCGTGGTATAAAATATAGATCGATATTGTAGTTTTTCTCTAAGGGTTTCAAAATCATTTATGATTGTTGATCCAATATAATTGTTGGTCCAAAAGAATGTCTTTAATTTGTCTTTCATAAGACAATCAGATCACCGGTTATTCAAAAGCCAAAAATTCGAATGACCGAAGATCAAAGCCTGTACGTATTATCTATAATGCAAAGTACATGTTATACCTCATTCAAGCAAGTTCTTCAATATGGTACTGGATTGTTTTTCAACAGATCTTCCAACTCTTCAATATCCTGTTCTGGTGTAAATTTAAGTCCATTTGGAAATTTAAAACAGTAATTACCCTCAGAATTAATAGTCACATCAGCAGGGTTCAATTTTGTTGGATTGTGCTCATAGCTAAATGAAGCTCTATTCTTAATAGACATTTTGTTCTTGTGAAGAAGTTTGAGCTGTTTTCTAAGTTCAGCTTTGTACTTATCGTGGTTGAAATTTGACAAAGGCTTTCTGAGATGTGCTATGAATGGACCACATATTGCAAACTCTTCCTTGACTTTTATTTCCAAGTATCCATTTGATATATTAGTTCGTTGATAGATCTTTTGGGGCCTTCTTTTAGTCAAAGCTTTAATCTTTTCATATTCTTGAATGATAGCATTATATTCTTTGTAAATCTCATCTTCTATGAATTGGAAATCATATAGCTTCTCAACAACCAATCTATCGTATTTTGCTAGGTTTAAGGCATTAATTTCAACAATATAAGCCTGAGCTTCATCTTTATTCAACTTAGGAAACTGATTACCAAAAAATCTATTATAATCAATTGGATTCATAGCAAATGTTTGAAAGTGTTGGTCAAATTTATTAAAGTTCAAATTATCAAACCATTTGAAAACCTTGTCAAATCTCTTCTTCTGTTTGAATGAAAATGTCACAGTTTTTGCATTTCTTGAATTACTCATCATATTTCCTTTAGATTCTTGAATATTATTTTTAAACTCCTTAGCTACTTCAACTTTATGCTTTCCAATTAATTTAGAAATGATGTTAACTTGACATTTGTTTAGATCTCCAACCATGACTTTTCCATATTTGTTCTTATTTTCAAAAGCTCTGGCCCAAATAGTAAGTAGAGCACCTAAAACAGTTAAATTTTCAGCTTTATGAGATATAGCTTTATAATGTAGCTTTTTACTTCCTGGAATGAAACCTAATAACACTGTGGTTTTGAAGTTCGATAGAATGCCTATCCTGCTCTTACAATTTACCATATATTCAAGTGCTTCACCCACTCCATTAAGTTCCAACAAGTTAGCTTCGTTAATCTTATCAGCATCTGGTAACTTTAATATTGACTTGAATGGTATACAACATCTTAGGTCATCTATTTCAATTAATGAATTGGGGCGTGAAAACCCTCTAGATACACTATCGATTATTTGAATGGGTTGTTGAAGACTAATAAAAAAAACCTCTCCGTAAATCTTTACTAGTAAATGCAACAAAGGGTTTATAACTCTAGCAAAAAGTATAAGATCAATTTGTGCTCTGTTGATATTTTCTATACTCAACCATATTTGATCACGGTTTGGTTCTACTACCAAATCTAACCATTTATAAACTGGAGTACAATCTCTGGGCTCTTCCATAGCAATTTGTATTTTAGGGCACATTTCCATAATATCATCCATAAACGCACTGTCATCAAACTCAGCTATTAGTGAAGATGTTTCCAAATTTTCATAAGCTGGACGCTTTTTCAAATTTTGATTCAATTGATCAATCAATAACTTTTGTGTATACAATGGTTGGGAAATGAAAAAGCGTGCTATAAGGTCATTGTAGTCATTTGTATCTTCGGGATATAATTTCCTGTTTAACTTCTTTTTGAACACAGCTATAAACTTTTGGAAAGCATCATCTTGGCCTGGCTTTCTAATTACAACTGGGCCCTTGTAATACGATTTGTATGATGGTACTTGTGGTGTACTTCTCATCTCATCAAACTTTTTCCAGTAAGCGCATTCAGCATACTTTGAAAAATGACGTTTACTCTGTCCAAGAGCTGATGATTGGTTTATTCTTGCAAGTATGTACTTTGAAATCATCATTCTGAAGTGGGAACATGCATTTAAATTGAAATATTCAATGATAAAATGAATTATGCAACCTATTTAAATTAAGTTTAACAACGTCTTTATGTGTCAAATTTGGCTTTGGAGGTGCGCGTAACAAATTTCGCATTATAACTACAATGTTTTAAAATATTTAATGATTGCTGAATCACTAATTCACTGTGGTAATAAGTAGCTAAGAACTTAATCATGATTTGAGAGTGATGAGAGGAGGATTAGAGATGCTATTTACTGAGTTGATAGAATTATATAAGATCCCTAATATGATTTGACATAGTAACTTAATATTAACAATTTGAAAATGAATATCTTTCTACGCCATTTGAACTGAATAAAGATCACAGAATCTAATACACATCTAGAGACGTGATCACTTTATGCGCATTGTACAGCTATCTATCTTTGAATGTGCGGTATTCCTATAATTCTTTTGAAAGAGAATATTCACAATCAAAAAAATCAATAATATTATTCTTCTTTTGATATAGGTATTTCCCACAAACATGATTAATTCCTGCTTTTCATATACAACAGACAGACTATTTCTCAGTACCTTCTCTGTAATATTCGGTTTATAGCCTTATATTTCACTTATACCAGCCAATAGGCTCTCTTAAATTCATTATTTCAGTATCAAATACTTAAGCAATTGGAATCACGTACCATTACCATAATTGGATGAGTCCCACTGAGCTTCCAAATAATGTGGAATCAATTCTCAATGAATTCAATGGCATTACGAAGCAATCCATATTGTAGTTCGTACTTAAAGATCAAAATCATTTACTTGTTGATCCAATAAAATGTCTTTAATTTGTCTTTCTAAAATAAATCAGATCACCGGTTAATTAAAAAACCAAAATTTAAATGACCGAGAATCTAAAAAAAAAAAATTTAAAAACGTCACAAAAAATAAGATCTAATTTAAATACTCAGTAATATCCATAACTCATTACCAACCAACTCACACTCCTTTTATATTATTATAGAATACTCATTGCCATCATGAGTAAATACTTAGCATCTGGTTTCATTGGTGCTGGTACTTCAGCTGTCATTGCAAATTTTTTCTGGGGAAGATCAAGTTCATCAACTACTGATACAGAAACATCAACAAATGGTGCAACAAGTTATGGAGGTGTCCCGGCTGCTAAAGGACCAAGTGGTGGTATAGTTTCAGGTCCTGTTGTTAACCCTGCTGGTTTTTTCAAGTATGGATTCCCTGGTCCAATTCATGATTTACAAAATAGACAAGAATATATTAGTTGTTATGATAGACAAAAGAGAAATCCTTATTGGGTTTTAGAACATATTACGCCAGAGTCAATCAAATCAAATGGTCAAGTTGATAGAAAGAAATCAGTTTTTAAAGAAGATGAAAAAATTCCTGATACTTTCAAGGCAAAATTAAAAGATTATTTCAGAAGTGGGTATGATAGAGGTCATCAAGCACCTGCTGCAAATGCAAAATTTAACCAAGAAGCTATGGATGAAACTTTTTATTTATCAAATATTTCTCCACAAGTTGGTGAAGGTTTCAATAGAGATTATTGGGCTCATTTAGAGTTTTTCTGTCGTGATTTAACAAAAGTTTATAATAATGTTCGTATTGTTACAGGTCCTTTATATTTACCAAAAAGACAACCAGATGGTAAATGGAGAGTTTCTTATGAAGTTATTGGTAACCCACCAAATGTTGCAGTTCCAACTCATTTTTTCAAATTAATCGTTGCAGAAAATCCTTCGAAAAATCCAAATGATGATTCACTATCAGTTACAGCATTTGTTTTACCAAATGAAGAAATTTCAAATAGTACACCATTAAAATCATTTGAAGTTCCAGTGGAAGCCTTGGAAAGATCTTCAGGTTTAACATTATTACAAAATGTTCCACAAAATAAGAAAAAGTTCTTGTGTAGAGAAGTTGATTGTTCAATTATTGTTAGAGAATTTAATAATGCACTTCCACCAAAGAAAGATATGTTATTATTACCACCACCAAAATGATCTTTGACCTAACTTATCAGCTATAAGCTTATTATTCTTATTCACTCATTATATATATACACATTTGAATTGTGAAATCACATTCATAAATATTTTAATAGATGCATTATTTATATGACTATTTACATTGACATTAATATTTGTGTAAAATTCGTGAACATTTGGGTAAAAGATAGTATGCTAGTTTATCATTTCAATTTCTTTTGTTTATCAACTGGTGCTAAAAATTTTCTATTCTTCATAAAATTCAATTGATGATTTTCAATATTTCTATTTCTTTGATTTTTGGTAATACTAAATCCCATATTTGATATAGTTTTAGAATATTTTCTTGAAAAATCATTAATTAAATCTTGTTTTGTAAAGCCTAATTTAGTTAAATATCCTAGGGCAAAATTTAATGAATTTTTATCTTTTAATTTAATTGCACCATCTGCAATAGTTTTCAAAATGATAACTTGTGAAGAATTGGAAATTTTTAATATTATCTTTTCTGGTTTTTGAATTATAGAGAATGGATTATATGTTATTTCTAAACCTGGTATATGAGCTTTTGAATTTTGATAATTTGTTGATAAATATTTCTTAACTAATGGATCAGATGTTGAATTTAAATAAATTTGTTTAGCAATTTGTAAATTTTCAATGTTTTTAGAATGTGCAAGATATTTTATATATAAACCTGAAATTCTTTCCCAAAATCCATGATTTTTTGGATTAAATTGTTCCATCTTATTTAATAACGTATCAATAATTGCTAAATTCTTATCAGAAATTTCTAATTTATTCTTCAATGAATCATCAACAATATAATTAATCAATGCCACATAAGAAGATTCCGAAATATTAATAGGTATACTTTGAACAATACTCAGCGCTCTCAAGAATTCATCTTTCCTTAATAATTTAGAAACAATAGCATGATAATCACCTTTCGTTAAAGGTTCACCACTTTTATTAATTTCTTGGAAAATTCTTTCAGTACCAACAGTATCATCAAACACAATATGAAGTTTTAAAAGTGATGATAATAATCTTCTTGAAATTGGTGGTTGAATTTTTAAACAAATTTCATTTGCTAAATCTGATCTTCTCTTCTCTGTAGCAAATTCTAATAATGGAACAACTAATATTGGATCACCATATAAATCTGATGGTAATTGTAAAATGATTTCTTCGACAAGAGGTCTGTATTTTAAATTTTTGGTAAAGATACTGATTAAACTTGCCAATATATTTAAATCATGTTGTGCTATATTAGAATAATAACCTTTTATTTTGAGCCAATTCTCAGCACAAGATTCTGGATTATTGTTATAGACTTCTCTTGATATTAGATCATATATAGTATTGATATATGATTCCATAGTTAATGGTGAATTATCAATGACTAATTGTGATATAGTCTTAAAGAATAATGGAGTTGTAGTTGGTGTTGAAATTTTAGACATTATTTGATTAGCTTGAAATTGATTAAATTTTGTATTAAAATGATTTTGAAATTCCAATATATTTTTCAATTGATATTCATCTTGTAATGGATTTTTCAATATAAGACTATTGAGCACTTCTTGTTGAAATATTGAATTTTTTTCAAATCGTTCTTTATGATCCATAAATGTATGGAAAGCCATTGAAGTTAAATTATTATTCAATGCAATATTAATGATGGTAATTATAACATTTGTTTCGTCTTTCATTAGAAATCTATGATAATCTAATGGCCCTATTGTAGGATACCAAAGTTCTGATTGTTTCCCTCCTCTTGATTGATATAATTTTAATAGAATTTTCCTTGTTCTTTGTAAATCTATATGTGAATTTTTAGCCATTTCTAAAATCAAAAACTCTCTTGCGCTTGAAGAATGGAAAAAATCTCTTATTAAATTGTTTATTATCCCCTTATGATGCCCTTTTTGAATAGCCAAATCTAATATACTAAATTGATGAGGAATATAAAATTGATTTATAGTTTTCAATAATTTTTTAGTTGAACATGGTCCATTTAAAATGTTATTTAGCTGTACTTGATAATCATCCACAGCAGAAACAACTCCCTGATCACTGGGCCTGGCACCATCACTTAACATTCTAATCAAACATCGTGTCCTCACATTGGGTATCACCAAATTTTTAGATGTCTTTATCACTGGCCGTATTATATTAAACATTTTGATCTCTTAACCATTAAAAATTGTAAAACAAAACTGAAAATCCAGTATAGTGATATTCAAAGCTCCAAGAGTTCTCAAATATCCCCCAAACTATTCCCTCTTTCCTCACTTATTCAACGTTGAAATCAAATCTGATTTTAAACCCATAATACGTAAAATAAGAACCAGATTTTCTCATACAAATTATCAACACCGGGTCATTTTCGCGAAGATTTTACCATATACTTAACAAATTTTAATACTTTAAGTAAATTACTTTTACTTTACAAATGAAACCAAGTTTATATAATTAATTTTTATATTTATTAATCCATAAAGTTACAATTATTAAATCCAAAACCAAAAAAAGGTATAAAAAAAAGAGATTTTTATCATGAAAATAAACCCAAATATCAACAAAAAACACAGACAAAAGACAAAAGACACTCAAGGACAATGCATAAGAACTAAATAACCAAAAAGCCAAACCAAAGAATTATAAATATATTGTATAGTAATAATCATTCATCATCCATCATCTCATACCTAATTTAACAGAAGATCCATGACCATGATTTTGAACATTAGTAATATCTAAATGATGATGTCTCTTTTTTTTACCATGAATACTAGTATTTGAATTTTTAGAAACTAAACTTGAAAAAGAACCAGCTCTTGGTATTGAACTTTGAGAACCATTGGGTATTGATGTAATATTATATGATGAATTATTAGGAATTTGTGGGATTGGTTCATTTTTTGGTGATAATTTTGGGGAATTTTCTTCACTAGCTTCATAAAAAACTTCTGAATCTTCTGGGACGGTTTTATCATTAGTGATTGTTTTTTTAGGTTCAATGTTTAATTCTAATTGTGATGAATGAGTTTCTTCATGATCAACTTCTTCTAATGGGGGTAATTGTTCAGATTGTGGTGCAACATCATTAAAATCCAACATAGATTTTGGTTTAACTAAAGGACTTGATTTCCCTGATGAAGTTGCAGATTGATTAAATGATGATTTTTTTTCAGGTGGTGAAAAATCCAACATTGATTTTGATTGTGATGTACTACCTGATTCAAATGATGAAATTCTTGAATCTGGAATTATAAATTTAGGTTCAAATGATGAATCATCTTCATCTTCTTGAATACAAGTTTCGATTGATTTAAACCAAGGATCTTCCATAACTGCATCTAATGAAATTCTTGTTTTTGGACTTGGATCTAATAATCTCCAACCAACTCTTGCCCCACCAGTACATAAATAATCTTTAGCATATCTAAATTCAGGACCAGGACCATGAGTTTTATCACCACCAGTTTTAAATTGTGGATTTGATTGACAATATGTAATATATGAGGAAACAAAATCTCTATATGCACCATCTGAAGAATTTGAAGTCACAAAAGGATTGCCTTGATGAACCATACAGTATAATAAGACACCTAAAGCCCAAATATCCAATTTAAACCCATCATATTGTACAGCCTTCGGAGCACTTGTTGGTGTACCTTTCAATTCCATAACTTCTGGTGATACATAAGGTGGAGAACCAACATATGTTGTTAATAATTTAATTGGAGAATTTAAATCATTTGGATCTTGTAAACCATATTCTGCAACACCAAAATCAGTTAATTTAATACAACCATCCTCCATAACTAAACAATTTTCAGGTTTTAAATCACGATGAACTATCCCCTGGGAATGAATAAATTTTAATCCACGGGTGATTTGTTTAAAAATACAATATTTTTCTGCAATTGGATATTGTTTCCATCCTGTTCTGGAAATTAATGAAAATAAATCACCGC
The DNA here is from genome assembly GCF_000313485.1 of Hansenula ciferrii. NCBI lineage: Eukaryota > Fungi > Ascomycota > Saccharomycetes > Phaffomycetales > Wickerhamomycetaceae > Hansenula > Hansenula ciferrii. The sequence continues at coordinate 53,706 of NW_011887670.1, read as the reverse complement.
CTTTACAAAATTCAAGGACAAACCCCCAACCGCGTTGGATATTTGTTGTTGATGAAGACTTCATCAATTGATAACAACCAACAACATGTTTATTTTCACTTAGTCTTCTAGCAATGATATATTCTTTTGCAGCTCTCTTGTAAAATTCTTCAGGAGTTTCATGATTAACCATTGTGAAATTTTTATAAGCATATTGTTTACCATTTTTTTTCGAAGTAATAATAAAAACAACTGAAGAACCACCATCACCTAATCTCTTAGTATTTTTTTCCGGGATAATATAATCATCATGAACAGAAATTGTAGGTTGTTTATATTCATCAGGTAAATAATTATTTGGATCTTGTACAGGGATAGGTAATAAAACATGTTCATCATCAGAATTAACCATTGATCCACCAGTTGTACTTGCCCCAGAAATATGATTCGTACTAGCATTACTTCCTTGTCCATAAGGATTCCCATATCCTGCTTTACTACCTAAAGCAGCACGATTATTAAAAGAAGCAGCTCTTGAAACAGACATTCCTTCAGGGTTTGCAGGGATATAAATCCCATTTTTTGATGAACTTGTTGTTGGGAGTTGAGGTGGTTTATCTCTTGATCCTGCAACGTCAATACCTGCATTTCCATGATTTGCATCATCTTTATACAAGGCAATAGAAGCACTTGATGCATTATTTTTGGATATTAAGAATGGATTTTTATTATTTGTTGGAATTTTCCCCTGAACTGAACCATCAGTTAAATGTTGAGCTGTATTTGATCTTTTAGGTTGAGAAATTTGAGGAATTTCACGATGTTCTTGACTATGGGTTTCACTTCTATGTATAGTTGAAGATCTTTTACCTTGTTTTGGTTGTTCTTTATCTTTTTTTTCATGATGGAAAACTTTTTTAAGGAAATTTCTTTTATGATGAGAACCATTTGATGAGGATGTTCTTGAATTTGTTGGTAATTGAGAACGTAATTCTTCTGGAAGGGGGACTTGAGGTTGATCAGTTATTGGTGTTGAACTGTGACCATTGACACCATTTGATACACCTTGATTTGGTGATGTATTTCTTGAAGTTGTCATATTAACACAAATAAATAAACCTTAGAATAATACAACACAATAGCTAAAACACTAAAGCAGCACACACCACAGCAAGCAACTAATGAGAATTAAATAAAGAATAAACAATTTCTCATTCAAAACAAACACAAATGAGAAATGATAAAATAATGAAATAACTGATATAGAATATTCAATACTATATTAACATGCGATACAAAATAACTTTGAAATTCTAATCTCTTTTTGGAAATATTATAACCCTGGGTTCTAACAATGATACCATTCACTTATAAAGTAACAATTAAATGAAATTGAAATATAATCAATTATATGAACTTGATTGTTTAAATGATTTCAAATTTTAATGCTTTTAGCAAAAAAAGAAGTCCTTTTTATTAAATTTCCGGATTTTTTTGAAAAACAATTTTCTTAAAAAGTTCTCAGTCTCAGGAACATCAAAAAAGGTGGGACTATGGGGACTATGATGGGGACTAGTCTTTGGTAGTTTTGTAATTGTTTTGAATGTTTTGGGATTATAAAGTGGTTATTTAAGGATGTTGATAGGAAATGAGTATCTAGTAGTAGTATTATGCTTGAATATTTATTCAGGGATTTTTCATGGTTTAATTATCTTATTTGGCTGGCAATTGGTTGGCAATTCGCTATTACTTCTACTAGTCTCTGATGACATAAACCATATAAGCAATTGAAAACAAGTTATTCATCTTTTCTCCAATAAAATATTGTACTGAGAATAAAGTAGATGATTTAGTTATAGTTTAATTAGTGTATATTGTTATATTCTTGTATAATTCTCAAAATTCAGGGTTCTGTAGATCCTAGATTACTTCTACTTCTCACATAATCGCATCTCCTGATCATCATGAGAATATATAATAACCATAGACTAACGAAGAATACCATAGTCTTCAATGCAAAGAATGTTAATTAAATAGATTATAAACTATACAGAATCTTTCCTTTACGGACCGGTTAAGTGAATGGATTTATGTACAATTACTTATGATTATGGGTCATTAATTATCCATTATCCGATGATTCCCTTGAATCCCCTATATTTATATAAAGCTAGTAACTACAATAATAAGATGTTGTTAATCAATTATAATCAACTCATACCTATTATTCTCATACTATCTGAAGACTACTAGACAATGTGCTTATCAAGGGTTCAATTGTACCCCTGATAATCCATGATCATCCCATTCCATAACTAAGTACTACCAATATCCATGTACAACGTGATAAAATAATTCCATTTGGTTGCATCGTAAATTCAAATCACTTTCTCAAAAGTATAATTACATAAATAGAAGCTTTATTCCTTATTGGGTATGGTTTTATTGGTCATGAACTAACCCACAACAACTACTAGCTACTAGTTTATATATGAAACGATCAACGGTAAACAAGATTGATCAACATAACGGAATGCTCTCCAGTATTACTAGTCTCAATTATGAAATTACGAGAGCAATTCACTATAAATAAATCATAAACTCAACAAAATAACATCCACAGCTAATTTAAACTTTACAAACTTCTCCAATTTCAAATAATTAAATAAAAAGTGAACATTTTTACTTGTGAGATTGCTTATACTAGTTATGTGAGATCCGACTCTTATGGTCACATGATTATAGACCCTCGTATATCAAAATCCACCAATAAACTAAATAATGCTTTATAAATGAATATATCTATCCATTAAACTACAATTAAATAGTAGTGTATAGTCTCAAAATATGTATTAAATCATACCAATATAGTTCAAGTAATCATCTATCTTAAAAGACCAATGAATGTACTGTTCCATGGTATAATGATATAGATTAACTATAAGTATAGTCATTCAATTAACTCCTGAATCATTTATCTCCTGAATCCTGAATCAAAGAGCATGGCTATATTGATTGAATCATTCTAAAATTTTGCAATACTGTTGACAGCTGCACTTCAAATTATACTTACCTATCAAATGAAATATATAATATTCAAAATTAACAGCTGAACTTGCAAAGGTGAGTGAATCGGATAGCTAAAAATGTACAATTTCAATAATACCGAACTGACAAAAAATTTAAATCTGTACTTCAATAATTAAATTATATATAAATCATTAAGAAGTTTGAATTAAAATTATTTTTTTTTAATTTATAATATACGAAAATTTTGCATTGCTGCGAATTCCGACTATGTTGATCACATGATATTCACCCTCGTATTTCCCAAATGACCATTTTAAAATTCAATCTTTTATACCGATAATAAACCAATTTATGATGATGTTTCCAATTAGATTATAACTACTTTCACTAAGGAATCAATATGTCAAAGTTTGTTAGTTCTTATGGGAAACATTTCTTCTTGGGGAATAGATTACCATTAGGTTCAAAACCTTTAAAATTATCAAATTTATTTCTTGGGACAATTAATAATGGGTTAAATAAACCAAATTTCAAATCATCATTATTAAAATCTTCAATATTACCAAATTTATTCAAATCAATAAAACCAATCAAACCAATTAGTAATACCATTCAAATCAAACAGTTTTCCACCACTGGTTCATTAAAATTCATCAAAATATCAAATTATAATTTCAAGAAAAATTTCGAAACTTTGAAAACAACAAGTATATTCACAATCATATTCCTAACAGTTTCCACTTTAACAATCCCTTACTTAGTCCAATACACTCCATTATCCCATTTTCAACGTCATCCACAACACCTAATCTATGGTTTAATAGGTCTAAACCTTTTGGTATTCGGCTTGTGGCAAATCCCAAGAAATTATAGAATTTTATCCCGTTATGCCCTCTTGGAAAAAGATATCATATATAGTAAATGGTCATTAATAGGTTCTGCATTTTCACATCAAGAAGGATGGCATTTAGCAATGAATATGCTTGCCCTATATTCATTTGGTACTTCATTAATCTCAATGATTGGTTCTTCAAATTTTATGATTTTATACCTGAATGGTGCTTTATTAAGTTCAATGGCATCAATCTTATATCCAATTTTATTTAGAATCCCAATAGTAGCACCAAGTCTTGGTGCATCAGGTGCATTATTTGCAGTATTTGGAACATTTGCTTACTTATTACCAAATGCTAAAATTTTATTATTTGTTTTCCCAATCCCTGGTGGTGCTTCAATGGCCCTTTTGGGTGCTACGATTTGGAATGCAGCTGGTTGTGTTATGAGATGGGGCTCATTTGATTATGCTGCACATCTTGGTGGGACTATTGTGGGTGTTATTTATGGTTGGTTTATAAATGAAAAGATTAAAAAAGAAAGAGAAAAAAGAATGAGGGGGTTTAGATTCTAGAAACATTCATAGATATGTATAGAGTTTTATAACATGTATATAGAGTTTTATTAAATGATTATTTATTTTTGATTAATCCTTCTTTTATTATATATTGCCCATTTAATGAATCATTAGTTAATGATAAAGGATCCCAATTTTCTAATTCTCCTTTATCCTCTGACCCCTCAAGCTGTTCAATCTGTTCATATATTTCATTCAACCCCAAGGGTTTACCAACTTGTCCTGCTTTAACTTCCAATTCAGGAACAGCATGTAAATGATCAATAAACATAACTTGAGATTTTAAAATTTGGATTAATTCATCATATTCTTCAGGGTTAGCTTGTAATCCTGATAATTTCAACATCTTGTCAACTGTTTTCCTTGTTATCCCATCTGCTCTTTTAGAAATGATTTCTGGACCTGCATTGGATAATAATTCTTGTATTGACCAATTTGATTGTGGATTTGATAGATAATTGCTTAATTCTTGTTGGGATTTGAATGGTTGACCTATGGTTGGTTTGGTACTGAGATACCGTATCCCTTGTATATTTCTAATTACTGACTTATATCCCAGTCTAAACATCACCAACTTCTTCTTTTCGTTGTCAAAGTTGTTCAAAAGCTCAAAATTTCAAGGATTTCCATTCATTTTTATAAGATCTTAAATTTGAAAATTCTGCGCGAACCAAATTTTGATTTTTTTTTTTTTTTTTTAATTTTTCATTTACTTAAAAAAATTTTTAGAAGCTCATCTCATTAAATACTTAATAAACTACTGATTTAAAAGACATAGAACAAGGTGGTCATAATGAGAGTCAAGAAGAGAAACGTCAGAGGTAATGCCAAAAACTTCATCACCAGAACTCAAGCAGTCAAGAAACTACAAGTTTCATTAGCAGATTTCCGTCGTTTATGTATTTTTAAAGGTATATTCCCAAGAGAACCAAGAAATAAGAAGAAGGCAAATAAAGGTTCAACAGCTCCAGTTACTTTTTATTATTCTAAGGATATTCAATATTTATTACATGAACCTGTTTTAGCAAAATTTAGAGAACATAAAACCTTTTCCAAGAAATTAAATAAAGCTTTAGGTAGAGGTGAAGTTGGTGATGCTAAAAAATTAGAATCAAATAGACCAAAATATAAATTAGATCATGTTATTAAAGAACGTTATCCAACTTTCCCAGATGCCTTAAGAGATATTGATGATGCTTTAAATATGTTATTCTTATTTTCTATCATGCCTGCAACTGATAAAATTTCCTCTAGAGTGACAAAAGATGCAAATAATATTTGTAATCAATGGTTAGCTTATGTTTCAAGAGAACGTGCATTAACTAAAGTATTTGTTTCTATTAAGGGGGTTTATTATGAAGCTAAAGTTAAAGGTGTTGAAATCAGATGGTTAGTCCCTTTCAAATTCCCACAAAATATTCCAAGTGATATTGATTTTAGAATCATGTTGACATTTTTGGAATTTTATTCAACTTTATTACATTTTGTTTTGTTTAAATTATATACTGATGTTGGATTGATTTATCCACCAAAATTAGATGATGCAAAATTAAAAGGTATTGGTGGTCTTTCTGCTTATATTTTGGAATCTAATAATTTAGAAAATTCAATCTTACCTAAAGTTGATGAATCTGGTAAAGATCAAGAAGGTCAACAAATTTCAAAAGAATTTTTAAAAGCTGCATTAAAAGCTGATTCTAAAAAAGATGATAAAGAAGTTGAAGATGAAGAAGATAATTCAGATGTTGAACAAATTGATCTAGATGAATTTCAAGATAAGAATAAAAATTCAGGTGATTTATTAATTCAACCATCAAAATTTGATAATGAAACATCACAATTATTCCAAGGTTTTGTATTTTTCATAAGTCGTGAAGTTCCATTAGATATCTTGGAATTTATTATATTATCATGTGGTGGGTCCATCATAAGTGAATTATCACTCGATGAATTGAAACTTAAAAATGAAGATGTTAGTGGATTACCATTAGATAAAATTACTCATCAAATTGTTGATAGACCTAAAATCAATGGGAAAGTTCAAGGTAGAACTTATGTTCAACCTCAATGGGTATTTGATTCTATAAATAAATCAAAATTATTACCAATAAATTCTTATTTACCTGGTGAAACTTTACCTCCACATCTTTCACCATGGGGTGATTCTGGTAATTATAATCCAGAAGAAACTTTGGTTGAAGGTGAAGAAGAAGATGAAAGTGAAGAAGAAGATGAAGATGTTGAAGTTGATGATGATGAAGAAGCTGATGAAGTCAATGAAGACATTGAAGTTGATGATGAAGAAGATGAAGATGCTGCTGAAGAATTAAAAGCTCAAAAAGAATTAGAATTAGAAGCTAAAGGTATTAAATATAGTGATGTTAAAGAAGATCCAGCTTCTGTTAAAAAGAGAAAAACTCAAACTCCAAAATCAAAAGAAGATGAAGAAAAAGAATTAAAATTAATTATGATGACTAATAAACAACGTAAATTATATAAAAAAATGAAATATTCAAATGATTTAAAAGATCAAAGACAAGAAGAATTACGTCAAAAAAGAAGAAAAATTGAAAAAAATAAATCAAAATTAAATAAATTAAATGAAAAGAAGTAAACCTTCTAGGCTTTCATTTAAACTCTGTATATTAATAATCCATAAAAGTAACATGAATTTATTGTAGTATAGTATTCACTTTCTCAATCCAATCCTTGAATCCATTGAATTTCTATCACTTATATCTAATTCAACTAATCCTGTTAATTCATTCTTTAAATTTAATAAATGATTACTTGATTTTTGTAAATTTTCAATATCAGTTGCCTTTTCCACATTTATAAATGCCTTTATGATATAAAAATTTGGATCAATTGGTTCCCAATCCCCCTTTTCTTTAACTTCAGTCTCTTGTGTTGTTTCTGTTTTGACTAGGATTTGAAAAATTTCAATTGTAATATTATTTACATAAAAAAACCTTTCCCCCTTGATAACATATTCAGTATCAACTTTATAACCTAAATCATCAAGATATTTATCAATATTACTTTCTTTATCCAAAATTTGAATATTTGATTCTAATATAGATTGAGTATTAATTTTTCGTTTACCTGCACTTGGAATATCCATTATTGATAATATCCAATCTTTGTAATCATTTCTATGTAATTCTGGTTTAAATGGAGCTTTTAAATTTATCTTGTATTGTTCATACTGGGCGTTTTTACTATTTGGTTCATATTTTGTTATTATTTTAGGTGATGATATTAAATTTATGTTTTGATATGTTAAAGATTTAAAACCTGTTAATGTTTCAATTGAAGTTTTTGTGAGTTCATATTGGGATTTGGAAATTGATGAGAAAAGACTTAGTTGTTGAACCATTGTGATGAGATGTGGTTGGTTGGTTGTGGTGGTGGTTGTCCTTGGCTGATGTTGAAAGTAATTGAGTATAAAAGATTACATGGTATATGATTTTTCAGGTATTAACAAATTTGATTATGTAATCAGTATACCAATAAAGCTAGAATATATCAAATATTTGTCAATCATATACATAAATAAGGATTTAATCATCAGTAATAGATATTGCATAGGGACAAAGAATTATAAGAGTGAAGACTCGGTCTTTTCATAATGGAAAGGGAGTTCTACATATCAAATCAAAATAATCAACATGAATTGAAACTAGACGTATAGAAGTAGATCTTTTCAATCTCAACTATGATACCCATGATGTTCTTGTGTAGGATGTAAATTATATATAACTATAGTGGTATTGTAGACAAATGTTCAACCACCTAGTAAGTTATTATAATCATCCATGTGTATGATTTAGAAATATTTCATTTTAAAACAGAGAAATCAATCAAAGCTTTGCTCTTTCTTCTCAGTCCCAGAAAACATCCTATGAGAGTATGATGCAAAGTTCAGGATACTTGAAAGGTAACTTTAAGAAAAGTCGAAACAAAAGTAGTCAAACATATAATTTTTGCAAAGATCAGCAAAAAAATCAAAAATTTCACAGCTAATTTATAATAATTACAAGATTAAATATTTTAGTTGTTGTTGTTTAAAAATTTACGTCAATTAGATTTGAAAAACGTTGAGATCAACTGGGATCTGATTAGTAAGTATTTGGTAATACGTCCTGCAGTGTAGTATATAATAATGAATTAGTTAATATTAGATCTATTTTAACTCAAAGATCATTGTTATATCGAATAATGTATTAATTACTAGATGTATTTTGTTAATGATCATAGTATTCTACATGTAATCAAGAAAATAGTCAACAATATGAATTTATAAGCTGTATACTAGATCAGAATATAATTTGTACAATCAATCAAAACTGAACTTCATATTGTCTAAATGGATATAAATATAGGAATCTAAATGATATTGTAGCCTAGTTATAAAAGGTTCAATCATTGTATCTAATCATATAATTATCCTCTTTAGTATGAACGTTATATGCATATAGATCACTATTATCAGAGGCAAAGCACAAACGACATGGATTATTATCTTGCTAACAATTGACCAACCACATATGCATAATTCAAAAAGACACAGTCAAGTTGCTACAATTCTGTTTGTATTTATAGCTGTATGGGATGCTCAAGCACAATCATGAGAAGTTTGGTCCTTTGTTGAGCACTTGTTGTGGAAGTTTGTTGTGAAAAAATCATTTTTTTTTTTATGTATTACAATCAAAATCAAAATAATCGATTAGTCAGATATTACATGGGATACACTATTCGATCAAAAGCTAAAGAAGTGGATTATTGTCTCGTTGTCTAAGGAACATGCTAGAGACTCAAGAGCTTTCTGTTAATAGTTTGTATATGAGATATAATTTTAGAGATACGTACGGGGATATTTGTAATTAGATCGATCAAATATTACTAATTCACGTAGCTACCAGGCCATATATAGTTGAAAAAACAAAGATCTTCCAAATAAAAATATTCAAGATAATATATATCGTTGAAATTAATGAGCAGATTCATTCTAATAATATATATGCTACTATTTCATCACTGTTGGTTCAAACTGGCTACGTCATAAATGTATTTCAAAATTAAAAAGTAAATATAATCATGAATATAAACTATACTATAAGTTTGAAGTAGATATTTTGCAATCTCAACTAACGTATCCACGAAGTCCTTGTGTGATGTATTATATAACTATAATGGTATTGTAGACAATGTTTCAACCATTAAATATAAGTTATATAATCATCCATATGTATCCTATTTTGAAACTTAGCTCATTAAAAAAAAAATTTGAAGCAGAGTAACCAAAATTTCGCTCCCTGAGCAGCAGTACAAAATCCATGAGATGGACGTGCAACGTTTAGGATAGCTCACTTTGGGAAAAGTAGACTCAAAGGCCAATCACACAATTCTTTAAAAGGAGAGCAATATAAAACATTAATGAAACGTTATTAATTTTCAAAATTAGAATTTAGAATATTGTTTTAGACGTTGTTGTTAATTAATTAAAAATTTTGTCAAAAAAACGTTGAGATCAACTGGGATCGTGTGATTAGTCATTAATTGGTAATGCAAGTCTATAATGAAGTTAATATTTAGATCTAGCTTTCAACTCAAATCTAGATGATGTAGTTATATCGAGTAATATATTCTAGTGATCATAATACTCTACATGAACAATCAAGAAAAGAATATTCAACATGAATTTTATATCAGTCTAGAACTAAAATTTGTACAATCAATCAAAACTGAACTTCATATTGTCTAAATGGATAAATGTACACGACTTTAAATGATATTGTAGCTTTGTTATAAAAGGTTCAATCATTAAATTCCATCATATAATTTATATCAATTTTCAACTAGAGTTGAACCACAATACTCTATTAAATCTGGTAAAAAGCACTGGAACACTTTAGTTATGGATGGATGCCATTCGAAAATAAAATATTGAACAAATGTAAAGAGTTTCAGGCTATTGAAGAGAACAAAAAAAAATTCTACTTCAGAGCAACATTTCTAACGAAAGTGTATAGTCAAACATATAATCATAAACCAGAAATCATATAGTTGAAAGAGTTTGAAATTTGCAAGATAAAAAATTTAAGACGTGAAATATGAAAAACAAAACTTCGATTAGTCAGACATTATGGTATAATTAAATATAATCAACGTCACTTCAGTATATAAGGAACCAGGTATTACACAATTGTAATTATATGGAAGCTATTATAAGTTAAAAATGATATTCAATGATCTGAATAAGGTTAAAAGTTTCTTATTTTTATACAATATAACATCAGTACAGCTTTTTATAAATTACTTAATATCAGAGTCTAAGAATTTAAGGTATAATTTTAAAGCTAAGACGCTTTAACAGTTCAAATTTATAAGCGATATTGAACCGTACTGTTGATAAGATCTAGCAGCTAATCAAACAATTATTGTATATGAAGTCTACACCAATACTAATATAATATCAAAAATAATAATCAACATGAATTAAAGCTAGTTTGGAATGTGAATCTCATCAATTTCCAGCTATATCCATGAAGTTGTATATCTGAGAGTGTATTATAAAACTATAATGGTATTGTAGGGTAATTTTCAACCATTAAATATAGTTATATAATCATCCGTATTGTATATAAGATATCACTTTGCAAAGTTGACACATTATTTAAAATAACCAACAAATTAAAAAATTGAGCAACTGCAGTATATGTTTAGAGTTTAATTCATCCAAACTTCAGGAGTCACAAATCGGCTATTCAATCACTTAAGCAATGCTCATGGAATTGGCAAGAAATCTTACTAAAGACGTCAAAAAAAATTAGATGTCGATGTTGAATGAAATTTATTGAAAATTGAAATTTATTAACGCGTTGAAAAAAAAAAATTAGTCAGATGTTAGTAATATCAATACTAGATATCAATTATACGCGTCAGATATTAATACAACTTGTGCTCGAATATATAAACATGAACTAGCTCCGATTATATTGCAAATTTATAGCTTATATATATGTTCTACACTCAAAATAAGAAAATAATCAACATGAATTAATCAGTATAGTACTAGTTAATACACAATACATTGAAACTGAACTTCATATTGTCTGAACATTGGATAAAAATATGACTTTAAATGATATTGTAGCTTTATTTATTAAAAGTTCAATCATTAAATTTCATCATATAATTACCATTTCACACCATTTAGCACGTTTAAAATTGACTAGATTGAATTACCCATATCAAATATGCCCACAACAAACAGAAAGTTTCAAATTATAAGTTGGATCAAAACTTTGTGTTATTCATGTATCCAATCAATAGAACATTATGAAATAATTAACAAAAATAACATATATAGAAAGAACTTTAGTGCAAAACTTATTATAATACTCTTGATGTAAAACCATGTACTCAAAGCATAAATTTCAGGGGTCTACAATATTATTTCAATTCTCGAAATAAATTATGGAAAGTGAAAAACATGAATCGGATTAGTCAGATCTTACGGTATACACTATCATGATCAATTATATAGTATTTAAAGAAGTGGAGTTTCTATATCTTAAGCTAATTGGGAGGTGTTATTAAAAGATATTACGCCTCTAACCCCAGAGGTTATAGAGAACCTTCTTCTAAGTTTTTATGTGAAATAGGTGTAGAGATATGAGTATATTTGTTAAGCCGATCAAATGCTATTAACTAAGATCTCTCATAGTTGAGGAATGAAAGTATAATGATGTTTCAATAACGATCAAAATCATTGAAAAGAAGATCTATTTGAATAACATATGTTAATATTTCATTACTATCGATTCAAACTGGCTACATAAATGTATATATCAAAATCAAAAATAAAAACATGAATGAAACTTGTTTGAATTAGATCTCATCAATCACAAATTCACAAGTATATCCATGAATGTCCATTAATTGGGAATGTATTATGTATAGCTATAATGGTATTGTAGACAGATGTTTCAACCATTGAAATCAGTTATTATAATCACCCTTCTTAAAATGTTCTTAGTCAAAATTATTTCAATAATGACTCAGAAGCGAGACCAACAAAATACGCTGACATTTATACATATGATCCCATGTGTAGCAGTTAACAAATTCCATAAGATTCAAGTTTAGAGAACACAGCTATGGAAAGCTCAATAACCTTCCAATTGACGCTTTTGGAGCATGGCCTAGATGTATAAAAACTAGCGCTAAAATGTTTATACTTGTTGTCTAAATTTGAAAAGAAGATTATTGAAAAATTTGAAAAAAAGTTGACGATTTGTCAGGTATTAGTAATATTTTAAGATATTAAACCTATTTAAACTCATATTAAGAGGCCATATTATATAATATGAAGAAGTGATTACATATGAACTACTAGTGTATATTATATTATATATTATAGATATTTTATAGTTGGATTATATAAATATTATATTATAATTAATTTGCACTCTACAATACTTGGACCACTAGAAAATAATCAACATATGAATTATATCAGCTGTATATATAAAAGATCTGAACAGCTTCATATTGTTATATATGGATGAATATATATGAGTCTAAATGATATTGTAGTTCTGCATATTAATACAAAAGTTCAATCATTAAATCTTATCATATAATTATCCTCTTAGTTCTTGCATTCAAAAACCCCACACTACTATAGATCATACGAAAACAAGCTTATAGTACAATTCTTCAGAAATTGATGACATGATTCTGGGAGCGTAATATTCCACGCAATGTGACTTGGGACACCAAGAAAGATCTTGAGCTGTTAGAAGTTGTTCTAGCATTATATCAATATAGTAATAAACAAACTTGAAAGCTGGCATTCAAAAAAAAATTGTGTGAAACGTCTGGAAAGACAAAACTTCGATTAGTCAGATATTATGGTATACACTATCAATGATCAATATATATTATATCGAATGAAAGCTAAAGAAGTGGTATACTAACCCCTTTGTGTATATGAGATCTTTGTAGATATATGGGTATATTTAGTACTGTTCATTCGTACCATGAGTTCTCTTATAAGACGTTAAGGAATGAGAACACAACGATGTTTCAATAACGATGAAAAAGAAGTTAAAAAAGGATCATTCATTCGAATTGTATCATATACATTGCTTTGTGAATTCCTTTATGAAGTACTGTTGTCTTCAAATTTATACTATAATCAGACAATATTATCCTATCGATTCAAGATCCAAGCTAGCTACAATAGGTGATCAATATCAAAATATAATCAAACATGAATTTAAACTAGCTTGATCAATTGGATCTTTTCAATCTCAGCTATATCCATGAAATTCTGTCTGGAATGTATCACATAACTATAATGGTATTGTAGATAAATGTTCAACCATTAACTAAGTTTTATAATCATCCAATTTTAAGCCCAGAACTTATCTCAAGAATATTTCTGAACAAGAAATATATACAATTTTCTTACAAATCTGAACAGCATCAGCAACTCTGGATTCATGATGGAAGATGGAAGATATTTCAATATTAATGAACATGGCATTTTTTAATAATTCTTCTCTGAAATTAGAGACACACGAGCCGCAACTATCAACAAATCAATGGGAAAAAACATCATTCAAAAGTCCCAGAGGCTCAAAACTTAGTTATATTAATATATTAATGCAGTGATTATACAATCAGTATATTCAAAAAGTTTTTAGTTAACAATTTGTTGTTGAAAAATTCAAAAAGAATTGAGAGATGATTAGTCAGAAATTGGTAATACATGAATATTCAATAAAGTACAATTATAGAGATCATATAATTGTGATATTTAGTTCATATTCTGTATGATCTACTCTAGTTATAATATCAGTATAATATTCTTTGTACGTCACGTATAATCAAGAAAATTATAACCAACATGAATTAATCAGTATGTACTAGTCAATATACACAATACATTAAAACTGAACTTCATATTGTCTAAATGGATGAATATATATGAGTCTAAATGATATTGTAGCTTTTGTGGAAAGTTCAATCATTAGATATATCATCATATAATTATAGTTAATCCCATCTGATACAGAGATACAAAACAAAGCCAATCATTCAACTTTTCAACTAAATATTGCTAGTAAACTTTATGATGATCATTTTTATACTATTTCTTCTAGTGTAAGTCTAATAAAAAAATAGGACATTTCCAATTTTCACAAGAAGAATATGCTTTTATCAAAAGTGGTTCAAAGAACTTGATAACTGGAAGGAAGTAATGGTGGTAAGGAAGAGTTTGGTTTAAATTTTTCTTTGAAAATCACCAAATTCGATTAGTCAGATCTTATGATATACGTGATACAAAGATTGAAAACTTGAGTAGTTTATAATTGTTTATAATTGATTATGATTGATTAAATAGTGATATAATATATAAGTTACAGATTATTATATTGTGGTATATCTATAGCTTGATATTCCATGTCTTATTGTACTTTTAGTATAATTCATATCCTCTTTATAACATCAAATACCTAAAAAACAACAACAATAAACTACAATCCCAGTAACAAACCCATATAAATATCATTAATGAATATACACCATCCCTTTCACCCCCTCTGACATCTCTCAATCCAATTTAATATCATCTTCTTTAGTAATTGGTTCAAGTTTAATATCTTCAGTAAATGCAACAATAATATAACCAATCAATACAACATTAGCCACAAGAGCAGCAAGACCACCAGATATTATAGCATTGTTACCTAGAAGCAGTTGTTAGTAAGTCATCAATAGACATAGTTAATTGATTTGTTACTCACTGAATAAATATTGAGCTATAAA
The DNA here is from genome assembly GCF_000313485.1 of Hansenula ciferrii. Taxonomy (NCBI): domain Eukaryota; kingdom Fungi; phylum Ascomycota; class Saccharomycetes; order Phaffomycetales; family Wickerhamomycetaceae; genus Hansenula; species Hansenula ciferrii. The sequence continues at coordinate 38,441 of NW_011887670.1, read as the reverse complement.
GAATGTTATTAATGGGAATAACACCATTGCACCTGTGAAGAATACAAGTTTCTGTATAACGGATCTGATGGGAAGTTAGTATTGTGAAACCTTTAATGTTATTGACTTATCACTCACTTTGGAATATCAACAGCCATTGTTTATTATTTGTTCTTTGTCTTTTTAGTTCCTTTAGTTGTTGTCTTTATTACCTATTCGTTGTTCTCATGTCTTTCTTTATCAATTAAAATTCGCGTGAAAAATATAAAAACATCACCAAAAGATCAAACTAACTATGAGAAATCACAAAGCATCACACAATTCCTTACCAAATCCCATTATTTAAAACTCAAATAAACCTTCTTCTCAACAATATCATCATCGACTTTCCCTAATCAGATCAATTCCATCTTTCGTTTAATAATCTTTGTAATCACCATTTGATATTTCGTACAATATGGTCAATTTGGTCCCTACCACTTTAACATTTTCGTTCAAATTCAATATAAACAAACGAATAAACGAAAACATTATTGAAGAATATAAAAAAGATACAAATCCATCAATTGATTTTATATTTCCTTGGTCTTTACATCTTCAAAGTATATTGCTATTGGTGATTGAAAACAAGGTTCCATAATGTCTGAATTAAACCCCAAAACAAAACATAAAGAATTTAATGGTCTACCAGGTGTATTATCAATTTCATTAGGTCTACCAATTTTATTAGTCTTCTTATATCAATTATCAAATGAACATTATCATACAAAAGGTTTATCAATCGATCTTACCCAAGTCTTTACATTAGAAAGACCATTATGGGATATGATCCTAGATTCAAAAGTTTGGAGTTTTTATTTACTTTGGTTTTTTGGATTAATGATTTTAGATTTATCATTACCAGGTTATCATAAGCAAGGGGTTGAATTAAGAGATGGTACTAAGCTAACTTATTTGATTAATGGGGTTTCTATAAGCTTGATTTTAATTATTACCTTATTAACAAGATTTTGGTTAACTCAAGGTGAATTACCAGAATTACAATTTTTATATCAAAATATATTAGAATTAACTATCATAACCACAATTTTCTCTGCTCTTTTGGCAACTTTTGTTTATATAATTTCATTCCAACCTTTAAGAAAACCAAATGGGAAAGGAACCAATGAAAGAATCTTAGCAATTGGTGGTAATACAGGAAATCCAATATATGATTGGTTTATTGGACGTGAATTAAATCCAAGAATTGGTTCATGGGATATAAAATTATTTTGTGAATTAAGACCTGGTATGTTATTATGGTTATTAATTAACCTAAGTTGTTTACATCAACAATGGTTAAAACTAGGGTATATTACAGATTCAATGATTTTAGTTAATGTTTTACAAGCTATTTATGTATTTGATGGTGTTTTAAATGAAGATGGTTGTTTAACAATGATGGATATTACAACGGATGGATTTGGTTTCATGTTATCATTTGGTGATTTATCATTAGTTCCATTTTCTTATTCATTACAATCAAGATACTTGGCGGTTGAACCAATTGAATTAGGTGAAATTTTCTCAACAGTGGTTCTTTTAATTAGTTTTACAGGATTCTATATATTTAAATCATCAAATAATCAAAAATCAAATTTCCGTCAAGGTAAATTATCACATTTAAATTCAATTCAAACCCAAAGATCAACAAAATTATTATGTGATGGATGGTGGGGATTAAGTCAACATATAAATTATTTTGGTGATTGGATTCATGCCCTAAGTTGGTCATTATCAACTGGATTTATAACTCCTTTCACTTATTATTATATCTTATATTTTGCTTCATTATTATTACATAGACAATCAAGAGATGAAATTAAATGTAAAGAAAAATATGGGAAATCTTGGGATGAATATGAAAAAGCAGTTCCATATAAAATTATTCCTTATGTATACTAATATAAATAAAAGATAACCAATAAAATAAAATGCATTTGAATTAAATCTGTAATAAATTATATTAACATCTATTATACATAAACCTCTCACCTCTCACTAATACCTCTCACCTAGCACCACCTATTGTGTCTTTTTATTACCATCAACTTTCTTTTCTAAAGCACCATAACTAATATCTAATGAAGCTATCCATGATATAGCAATAACTAAAATCCAAATTAATACTAATGAAACAATTAATGTTGATAAAATACCTGGTGTAAAATAAGTTGGTTCTATAATTGTAGAATTTGTCATTGTGTTTTTGTGTGTGTGATTTGAGTTGAATTGGTGTATAGTACTATATGTTCTAATGAATCTGACCAGTAATCTATATTTGTTCTTATATCAATTGGTTGATAACTAAATTCAATGGAATGTCATATATAAACTTATACGAGTAGACGTATACTACATAATCAATACAACCAAATAAAACCAGTAATCTAACTCAAAAATCCGCGAATTTTGGGCCGACAAATTTAGGGGGTAACCCTACCGAGAGCATCTCCCAAAGTTTCAGCGGTATCAAAAATTCCAAGTTAGGCACTTTGGCCGAGTGGTTAAGGCGAAAGACTTGAATAGAAGTATCTCCGGATTTTCAATATTACAAGGTTATCTTTTGGGATTTTCCCGCGCAGGTTCGAGTCCTGCAGGTGTCGATATCTAATTTTTTTGATGATTTCGCTGGCAAATTGATGATTCTTTAAGAAAAGAGTTAATAAACCTATTATTTTTTTTTGGTTTATATTTGATTGATGATGGAATATATTGTATATTCTTTTAATTACACCTTTAAATCTACCTACTCAATTTTCATTGGCTGTTTTGAAATTTTGTTTATTTTATTCAAATTTGTTCAAAATCGCCGTAGGCGTCATTTAATTTCAACTCCACAATTAAAAAATTTAAGCCTGTTCCGCTGTTCCCACTGAATTCCCACTGGTGGTGTTCTGCCTATCTGCCTAGCTCTCATGGGCTCACTGGGCAGAAGTCCTCCCAGTGTCTACCCACCACTTAGGTGGACATCTTCTCCCTAGGCAGACTTCTAGGCAGACACCTCTAGGCAGACTCCCAACCACAGTTCCACGTGAAGCTAAAGTGACCCACGGTGCTGGCCCCACCGGTGCACTTTTTAAACCTTTCGCTGAAAAAAAAAAAGACCCATAGTTAAAAGTAATTAAAAAGTGTTGAACAATAAAAAATCATAATTTTGATTATTTATGAAAAGAAATAAAATTTAATTAGATCTATTATATTATATTTAGTCGTTTCATCAATTGGAGTATTTATTGTTTGTAAAGAAGATAAGATATTGGGATTGTTCGGAAAAGTATCAAGAGATTTAATAGTGTTTTCTTCAAATATTGGAAAGTGAAATATAGTACACATTGATTGAAGAAAAATTCATAATAAGAAGAAATAGTTCCATTTCATTTATTTAATATACTTTCAAATTATTGGATATAAAATAATAATCAAAACAACCACTCGTTGAAGATACAAAAAAAACCAGAATCATATCCATAATTTATCAAAAGATCTTCCCCCATATTTTAGCATAATAATAAATACACCACATACACCACAAACAATGAGTCAAAGAGAACCTGCAATTTCCAATCTATCAAGTGCATTAAGAAATGTCAACTTAGCCCAAGAACAAAGAAATCAATCAATTCCACAAGGTTCAATTCATTCACAAAATCAACCACCAAATATACAAGGTTCTTTATTAAGTCAAAATTTAACATCAAATTCAGAATCAAGAATAACAAAATTTTTTAAAAATCAACCATTAGAAGGTTTTACATTATTTAGTCATAGATCTGCACCAAATGGATTTAAAGTTGCTATAGTATTAAGTGAATTAAATTTAGATTATAATACAATTTTCCTTGATTTTAATAATGGTGAACAAAGAGCTCCAGAATTTGTTTCAATAAATCCAAATGCAAGAGTACCTGCTTTAATTGATCATAATAATGAAAACCTAGCATTATGGGAATCAGGTTCAATTATTTTATATCTTGTATCAAAATACCTTAAAGATTTTGGTGAATGTTCATTATGGACTGATAATTTAGGTGAACAAGCACAAATTACAAGTTGGGTTTTTTTCCAAACATCAGGACATGCACCAATGATTGGACAAGCTTTACATTTTAGATATTTCCATTCTCAACAAGTTCCATCAGCCGTGGAACGTTATACTGATGAAGTTAGAAGAGTTTATGGAGTTGTTGAAATGGCATTAGCTGAAAGAAGAGAAGCTTTAATTATGGAATTAGATACCGAGAATGCAGCAGCTTATAGTGCTGGTACTACTCCTTTATCAACTTCAAGATTTTTCGATTATCCAGTTTGGTTAGTTGGTGAAAGAATTACTATAGCAGATTTAGCATTTGTACCATGGAATAATGTTGTTGATAGAATTGGAATTGATATTAAAAATGAATTTCCTGAAGTTTATAAATGGACTAAACATATGATGAGACGTCCTTCTGTTATAAGAGCTTTAAGAGGTGATCAATAAGAATCTCAAATTTCAAGAAGCGTCTTTTAATGATTGTTTATTTCTTTATTTGTGTTTTTTGTTTAGCTTCTACCCTAAAAAAGTTTATTTGTATATTATATTTATGCCAATTTTAATGAAAAAAAAATCTTCTGCATCATGTATTATCTCTATATATAAGCTTTCTTTTCCTTTTTATTATGATATATAGAAGGTTTGATTCAAAAGAATTAAGCATTGAATAATAACCGGTAATCATTTGCTAATGTGTATATCAAATGAACGTCTAGCTATGTTTCAAAATCAATAATTAATGAAGGTTTCATAATCTGTATACTTTTACACACATATTACATCTTCAGGTCATGAAACTTACCTTTTCTATGTAGTTTTTTATAATTTCATTACTTATTTCTTATACAAAGGATATCTAAAATATGAATTTTTGAACTATTTAATAACAAAAAATCAAAAGCTTGAATACTTGAGTTTGAAAATCATCAAAAGACAATGAAGAAACGGTTCTTAAAGCCAAATTTTGACATGGCGGTACTTCTGTTATTTTATTAAATCCATCTTCAATTGTCTTTGATTTATAGCGCTACATTTAAAAACTATGGATATATATTGAAGATAGGAAACAATTGTAGAGATCAAAGCTATTATAAGTACTTGGTTTAATCTCCAATGTGATTTAGTTCAACTAGGGCTACTTATCATACCAGTTCTTGAATGATTTCTCATTAAATTTGAGCTTGTTGATAAACTTTTATGACAATTGATGAAAATCAATCAAACAGTAAGTTATTAACAAGTGATCAATTTATTAGAGATAAGGTTATTGATATAATACGTAATAGCTAATACAATTTGAGTGGTAATATAATAAGCTGTCTTAATGTGACTATACAATCAATTTAATTGTAAATTTGGCCATGTTTATATATAGTCAATATCATGAGAAGAAATTAATTAAGATCAGCTGTACAAGTGTATATACTTTTCGAATGTGCCGAGTAACCCCGAGATCTCAAATTATCAACTTATAAAACTTAATTCAAATTTATCATTAAGGTAGGAATTTATTGACTAGAAAATTGGTTAATTATATTGAACAGAGTATTCTATTTCCATCACAATAGTCAGATTCATTAAATTCATGTTTTTCAAAATTCAAGTTTTAAAAAATATTGTTTTTTAAATCAAAAATAAAATTTATTAAATACATTATATTCTTGAAATCGAAAAAAACCAAAATTAAAACTACGAATCTCAACCTAAAAAAATACTCTACATACACCTCAAGACTCAAATATTACACTCCAACTTTCAAAACCCCCAAAAACCCACCAGGATTCCACAAAATTTCACTAAAACCCCCCAATTTCACAAATCCAGGCCAACAACCATCACAACCAACTTCAAGAAAAAGGCACTTTGGCCGAGTGGTTAAGGCGAAAGACTTGAATAGTTTGATCTTCTTGATCAACATCAAGGCCATCTTTTGGGATTTTCCCGCGCAGGTTCGAGTCCTGCAGGTGTCGATATCTTTATTTTTTGCTGGTTTCGCTGGCGATTTTTCTTTTTTGTAGGCTTGAAGTCATGATTGATTGATTGATTGATCGGATGTGTGGTGTTCTGTTTATATCATGATGATCTTCTTGTTCTGTTGTTCTGTTGTTCTTTTCTCCATTTAGTTTTGAAAGTTTGAAGAATGTTTAAGGGATATTTATTGATATTTATATTGAACCAAATTTTCTGTCAAACTTCATAAAGTTTACTAAAGAAGCAATGATCAGAACTTGATTCAAACTCTATTCTTAATTAGGAGTATGATTTGCATTTAAGTTCATATGATTTACTCTGGAAGGTATAGAATAATACCTTATATGTTATTACTAGCTTTAATCATCACTACAAACATTTTCAATATAAATTAATCATAAATATTTAAACACATTGTAACCAGCAATGAGTAATATAAAAGTATATATATATAAAGGTTTCTAATCAAATTTAATGTTTATCTTTAAATTGATCTTCAGTAACACCAGCACCCATAGCAGCAGTTGAACTAATACCACCAGTAACAGTCTTTAATAAATTATCAATATATTCAGCACCAGACCATTTTTGATGTTTAACAACTTCAACACCAGTTTCAATTTCAGGTTTTTGAACATTTTGTCCATAAGCTCTCATACCAATTTTAGCATAATCTCTAGAGAAATTATCAACAGCTAATGCAGTTGTATGTAAACCTGCAAGAGTAATAAATTGCCAAATATAACCTAATTTTGCTAATTTTTTAATATAAGTTTCTTGATCTTCTGGACTCATAGCTTTATTCCAATTGAAAGATGGTGATAAATTATAAGCTAACCATTGATCTGGATATAATGATTTAACACCAGTTGCAAATTCAACAGCTTGTTCATAATCTGGTAATTTTGATTCCATCCAAATCATATCAGCATATGGAGCATATGAACGACCACGATTAACTGCACATTGAGTACCACCAATATAACGATAATAACCTTCACGAACTTTTGGTGCATCCCAATTGAAATAAATATCTTTACCTAAAATTTTCTTAGCCAAAACACGAGCTTCTTTATTGGAAGTTTGTGATAATGGATTAACTTTTGATGTAAATTGTTTAATTAATTCTTGTTTATTTGGATAAAATCCATCATTAATTTCATCAATAACAGCTTCATGGAATAATTTTAAACCAGCTTTTTTGGTCCATTCATCTTCAATAGCTTGTAATTCAGCACCATAAATACCTTTAGATTCAGCTTCATATTGTAATTGAGCTAAATCACCAACATCAGGATTAGTAGCACCAACAATAAAATAATGATCTCTATGATCAATAGTTGAAGTAATTAAAGTTGCAGCTTCAGAATCAGTTCTTGCAACAACAATTAAATCAGAACCCAAAATATCAGCAGAAGCTCTAATAGCAACTAAACGATTAATATGTTCTTGAATTGGGACTAAAACTTTACCAGCCATATGACCACATTTCTTGGTACCTGGAGCTTGATCTTCAATATGAATACCTGCAGCACCACGTTCAACAAATAATTTTGTTAATTTAATAATCGCAGTAATACCACCATGACCAGTATCAGCATCTGCAATAATTGGTCTTAAGAAATCAGTATAAGGTAATTTTGATCTTTCTTCAACAGATAAATTTAATCTTTCTTCACGTTGTTTTCTATCATGAAATAATTGAGCAAACCATAAATGTTCAACTTTATTTGGAACAGTATCATAAGGATAATCAGCTAAATCTGGTGATGGTTCATTTGAAGTTGAAGCAGTTGAAGATGATTGCCAACCTGAAACATAAATTGTATCTAAATATTTAGCCATTTGAGCAACATGAATTGGATCTAATGCACCAAAAGTGAATGAAGCAGTTTTATTAGCATCATGTTCTTCTAATAATTTATATAATTTTTTAGCTTGAACAGATGATGGATAATCAATTTTTAATGATGATCTTTTTGTTGCAATATCTTCAGGTTGATAAATTCTTTTTGTTTTGTTCCAACGAGGTTGTGACCACCATTTTTTAATTTCTTCAACTTCTTTTTTGAAGTCTTGATCTTCTTGTTGAATATTAATTTTTGAATAAGCCATCTTTATTGAATTGAATAAGTCAATATAATTGATGATGTATGATAAATTTGATATTAACAAACCCAGAAACAAAGTGGAATTGAATCAGTATTTATATATCAATCCATAAAATATATAAATCATGGTTTTATGGTATTTTATCCATTATGGTACCTTGATGATCGGATGCACGGGCCTTTACAGGTTATTTTCTTGTAATGATCAATGTCATATCTTTGTAAACTATGCTTTAAATTTTGTTGAAGTTGGTTTGACCCTTTGCCCGATATAATACTCGGTAAAGTGGGCGCAACTGAAATCATGAAATCATCAAAATCACTGAAATCAAAGGGAAACAGGTCAAAATGAACTAGCTTATTGATACAATGATAGTTCACTAAACCATCAATAGATAATCAACCCCATGATTTACTGTAATTGTATTGATCTTCTTTAAAATATTCTCATTTCACTGGTTTTTTTAATTTGTATATGACTTGAAATCGAAAAAATCGTCGACGGTATAAAAAATTTACCCCAGATTTCATAAGCAGAGGGTAATCACTTCCATATTTCCTTTTAAATTAAATAATTTAGACTTGTAATTGAATTAACCGACATCGCAATTGGTTATTGGTGGTATTTGATGGTATTTGGCTACTAAAATCTGGGGAAATGGGTTGCGGAAGATTCTTTTATGGAGTTTAGTGTGTATGGTAGTACGTACTACGTAGTATATGGTACGATGGAATACTTGTTTATAGTTATGTATGTGTCATAGCTGTGATACCTCAAGTCATGATTGATTATAAAAGATGTGATATCACTGGATACATGGACTCATAGAGTATTGATTGTAGTAGGATAGCTAGATAATAGTTATCCATGTTATCTTGTATATGACTAACTCGAGTGTTGTAATCAACCAAATAATCAAGAAAAGACGTGTATATTACTTCTATAATATGAGAATAGAGAACATAAATAGTTATCATAGACTAGTATTACTGAATAAGAATCATAATGAGTTAAGTTCATTGCTTTGAGTGATGGGTATTCAGTTAAGTGTATGACTAATCAATACCATTGTGTATTAGTAATCAGAATTTATTTTCGAATAAAAGATTTTCTTTAAACTACAAACTACAAACAGTTCATATATCAAAATTGTTTCAGTGATGAATCGTGTATTTTATTATGAAATAGTGTTTATTGATTTGAGCTGCTGCTTTTTTATTCCAAAATAGGGTACTTATATATTAAGCAATTTTTTGAAAATAATTTGATTCAGTCAGGAAATCTACTTTATAATCAAGATTTGAGGACGTCACATATAACTTTAGATCTCTTATCACATTTTTGAAGTTTGGTCTATGACAAAATATTGATTTATATAATTAGTTTCATCAAGTCATGAATGTTGATTTTTATCAAAACTACAATACTATGAACTATTATAAAAACCAATCAATACATAATACCTCATTAATTATACTAAATAAGTCTTATGTTTATATCAAAAACTATTTGAGTTGTTTGAATTAATGAATTAAGTTTTCAATTATATGTTATAATATTGTAGTACACAACCCGATTCTAAGCATCGATATTAAAGTGGTTCATCAGTACATCAGTACTATGAATTATCATATAATCGTGATTTAAAAGACTACAACGTTGAGTAATTTTGTTGGTCAAAATATGTGTATTATCTCAGAAGTAATGATTTCGAAATGAATTTTTGCAATCCATAAACAAGAAAGATCATACTCTGAGATATATATGTTGATTTAATTTGATTATGATATCTAATTCATTAATTAATAGTTCCAATTCAATAAAATGCTTTATAAGAAAGTAGATCAACCAAACCAACAAATTTAAACATGAACAGCTAATAGCTAAATTTGTAAATGATCGAGTACTTCTATACCCACTGTATTTGAAACACGATGCACTGGAGCAATAGATGGAACCTTCGTAGCTGAATTCATCAGCCAGAACAAAAGATAAATAATATTGGACACATTGTCATATGCATTTAATTAAATTAATCGAAGTTGTCCATTAAAATTTTTTTTTAACTTCAACAAAAATTCGCGAATTTTTGGACTATTATATAAAGCTCCCTAAATTTCTCCTTTCTTCATTTCTATTTTTCTTCTTGTTCTACTTTCATAAAGTTGGTAGACTTTTTGAATTCCTTTATATCATTGATTTTGTCTTGGATAAGACATGCTATGTCATGGTCAGGACGCATGGTTTTGAGTATGAATCGTATCAGCTTTCATTTAGTCTTTATAATTTCATTCCATTAACTAGTAATTCCATTATAAAATAATTATAGTTCTTATGATATTTTTTCAAAGAATTGATACTTTCACAAATGAGTGTATTATATTCATAGACAAAAACTCATTATATAACCTTACTATATATTTTAGTAGATCTTAAAGATCAGGCTAGATATTATGATTTATATACATGACTTTAACATTTTTTCTTGAATTTTATTAATATTTGTAGTTGATTTAGTTATTCAAACTGCCTGCATGTAATTTGTTATCCGGTGTATTGATATATGAGAGTATGTCGATTACTTTATATACACTTTAAAATGACCGTAACGTATAACTTACATCTCTACAATATGAACACCTCATGCAAAAAAAATATGTATTATCTCAAGAGTATTGATCTCGAAATGAACTTTATCAATCCATAAACAAAAAAATCATACTTTGACAATATAGTACAATCATATAGTTTTCAATATAATTTCTTATCCAACATATTCAAATTATAATACGTATCAATTCTCAACCCCTTAAAAAAGTTCATTTAATAGAAAGACATCATGAACTAGAATATTGATAACTAGAGCTTCAAAAAATGAGTTTTATAAATCACTCTTGCTGTCAATCGAGCAGAGTATTTGAAAAATTTCTGGTGAGAACAAAAGAACGAAACGCTGTGTATAACTCATAAATTGTGCAGTATTAAAGAGTTTAGAAGAATTGATCTTGGATTAAATTTTAGCTGGACATTTCGAAAGCTGCGCGAAATTTTTGAAATTTTTATATAAAGCTCCCTATATTAATCCCTGAATTAATTCCCTTTTCCCCCTTTCCAGCTTATGATTTCTAGAATTTCAACTTAATTAATCTAGTCTTATTAAATTCGGATAGTATATTGAAAGCTCTAGCTGCTTTTTTGATGATTTCAGTTATGGTAAACCTATTTGCTAGATTCTGTTTCAAAAGATTTATTTCACTTTTAGTATATTAGTGAACTTTTAGGTCAATTGTTATTATATATTTATGATCATACTCAATTGACATTTATGATCTTATACTATGATTGATTGTTATAATACAGACTCATTATAGATCTATAAGTACTTTAGTAGATCTTAAAGATCAGGCTAGATATTATGATATATACATGAATTGATTATTTTTCCATAAAGTTCATTGATTTGTAGCATTATATAGATCGACGACGGTATCTTATGATTATTATGATCTAATATTGTGTGATCAAGCTTGATTACTTTGGAATACGCTGTACTATAATAACTAAATGATATGCTGGCTGAGCTGACAAAGTTATATATATAACTTACAGATCTACAACGTAAACCAATTTGATTTGAATTAGATATATGCAAAAAATATATTGAATCTTTCAAAAGTATTGATTTCGACATGAACTTTTTCAATCCATAAACAAGAAATATCATACTTTGAAGATGTTAATTCAGTGTTCTTAATGCTGATATTATCTAGTATTTAAAGAAGAACAAGTGAACCTTTTCAAGTAAACATTTTTTCTAATTAACTAAATGAGATAATCAAAGTAGTTTCACTTTTAAATAATTCTGTAAAATAGGTATATAGTCAACATGAAAAACAACCAAGCTGATTCAGATGGAGGGAAACGAACTTGCTTCACAATATTTGAAGCTGTAGCATAAATGATGTAATAAAATAAATACCATTAAGATGGTTCTGGCGATTCACGATAAAAAATAACAAACCAAAGGCACGAATGATGTATATCAATGATATTTTATAATTCTGATAAAATAGATATCATAAAAGAAGAGTTCAAACTTAGATTAATTTTTCTAAATAAGGAGGTCAACAATCTTAATTGATATTCGCGATTTTTTGAAAATTGTATAAAAGCTAAGAAATTTTTTTGGTTCATAGTTTTTATCACTTGTTTTAATTTTATCCAATTCATATGGGCTTTTTACCTCGAATATCCATTTTATTGGTGTCGTCCAAACTTGCAATCACGACGTCAGGTTTCTATGAGCCCCTACTCTGGCATGAATTGGAATTGACACTGTATGATATTTATCTTTGAAAATTTTGCTGATGATTTGAGTATACTAACTGATAACTTAAGTTGAAAAGTTTCCTTGACATTCATGAGACGTCTACTGGACGTATCACTTGACCAATTGTCTGGATATGCACTTTACAATTATGTGATCCCAAGTTTCAATGCTAATCTTTTGATCCAAAACATATCACAATATCAAGATCAGATATTAAGATAAGGTATCAAATAGCTATAATATTCAAGATTCATTGACAAATTAGCATTCTAGTTAACTTCTAGAAACAAACTAGATATAATTTGATATATGAATCTTTTAATCTTTTCAGAATTGAAATGGATTGTAGTTCAACATAGCGACTGATTTTATAAGTAACTACAAGATTTAAATTGATCTTGATACAAGTCAGCAGTCAATGTCATAATTTACAAAGCGGAATAGATTTCACTTTCTTATTGAATCTGTTAGATAATTGAAATTGATAATTAATATTCATCATGTTTCTTGTTGTATCAGATCTAATAGCACCCCACGCGAAATTCATATAATATTACGAGATGCATAAAAGAACAGTTAAAGGTTTGATTCATGGTCATACTATGACTGACTTCTCTGACATTATACATATAGAGATGACTGAATATAATAGAGGTGTTATCACATAAGACTATATTATTCATTGATAAGTATTCATGTTATCTTGTATGATGAGTCAAATGTGCCAACTATTGAACACTGATTAAGAGAAGACGTGTGTGTTATTCGTATTCGAACATACTAAGCCAAATTGGTTAGTATAAACAAGAATTACTTAATATGAAAATTTTTCAATAGTAACATTGGTATAGAGAGAAGTTTATTGTTTAACATTCAATTAATATTATAATGACTAATCAATACTAGTGTGTATTAGTCACCAAGATCTGAAAATTGTACAACACATCAAATTTTTTGAAAAGCTCATGATTTTATTTACAAAATTGTCACTACATATGTTTGACAGCATCCTCAAATTGTTTTGATGATCATTAGCATTCTAATGAATAGTCTCCATGTATATTTATTTTCTGAGTTTGTTATCATATGTGCAATTATGGTTCATCCTTGAAAAATTGATTTATATTTAGTTTCATTGTTGAATGTTGATTTTAATCAAAGCTACAATACTATGAACTAATATAATAACAAATCAATACACACAACACCTCATGATATGTCAAATTAGTTTTGTGTTTATATAGCAAGAACTATTTGAAGTTTGAATCAATGTGTTACTTTTTCAATTATATGCTAAAATATTGTAGTATATAATCCAATTAGCACCGATATTAAAGTGATTCATTAGTACGTCTATGAATTATCATATACTCGTGATTTATAAAATGTCTACAATATATAGTACTTCTGTTGGTCAAAATATGTGTATTATCTCAGAAGTAATGATCTCGAAATGAACTTTTGCAATCCATAAACAAGAAAGATCAAACTCCGAGATATTATATGTTGATTGAATTTGAATATGATGATATCTAATTCATCAAATTGTACCAAATCAAAATAATGCTCTATAAGATATTATCATACTATATCAACCAAACTAACAAATTCAAACAAGAACAGCTAATAGCTAAATTGTAAATTCGAACAATTCTATTGCCACTGTATTTCAAACCCGACGTATAGGTGCCATAGACGGATCATTTGTACCCAGTTATACAATGAAATTAAAAATATCAATAGCATTGCGGACCTGTTATAATTGTAAAAAGTCAGAACATTTTTTCAAGCATTGTCATATGTCATATGTATTTGATCAAGTTAATCGACGTTGTCCATTAAATTTTTTTTAAACTTCAACAAAAATTCGCGAATTTTTGGACTATTATATAAACCTCCCTAAATTTCTCCTTTCTTCATTTTCTATTTTCCTTCTTGTTCTATAACAATAGGGTTGTTTGATATGTCATTTTGGTATGGATCCCCAATAATATAATTTAGTTTGCAGATAATGTCTAATATAAGTTTGGCTTCACGTTTTCTGACTGAATTTAAGAGTTATGGGTATCCAGGATAGTGTCTTCTTCATTGTATATTTTACCTGAATCTGGTTACAATTTCAATGGTGTGAAAATTTTATGATTAAATGATTATTGTTTAAAGATTTGATATTTTAACAGATTCATATCATTGCAATCCAGAAGCTCAATATGGATCTATGAATATTTTAGTAGATCTTGAAGATCAGGCTAGATATTATGATTTATATATATGAGCTTATCATTTTTTTAAAATGTTCATTGTCACATGTGGACGTTTTCATTGATACTTATTATATAGTTATTTTCTCCCTGTATGAACCAAATGTTTCTGTATATACATATTTATGCAAATAATTAAGTCGATTACTTTTTATACACTTCAGAATGATTTACATATCTACAATATGAACACCTCATGCAAAAAAATTTGTATTATCTCAAGAGTATTGATCTCGAAATGAACTTTTGCAATCCATGAACAAGAAGATCATACTTTGAGATATGGTTTAATTAGTTTTGTATAAATTGATATCATTTAACATTTAACGCATCCAATAATGACCGATCAGAATTTTTGGAACAACTCTAGTATTGGGTAGATGATCATCATGTTAAAACATCATCATATACCATAAAGTAAACACAAAACGTCATAAACAACTTGTGGAAATGTTTTTATTTGTAGAAGTCAAAATCATTATGGACCAATATCAATAATAGGATAATAGGAGCAGTTCATTTTTAAACTGATTTAATTCAAGTGGATATACCTAGCTAATTGATCCCTAAAATATCAAGCAGAAGAGGAATGGTAAACCTTTTTGGATTTATAACAGTATATTGATAAAATTTGTTTCTTCACCCTGGAACAAAGATTTATAATTTTTTTTTCAAGAACGCGAAACTTTTATAATTTTTATATAAACCTCCCTAAATTTCAATACTTTTTCCTTTCTCCATTAAAACTCGATAATTGATTATATTAGTTTCTTTCCTATGTTTTCTAGAAAAGCATGCATTAAGTTTAGGGTATTTGATATTTAAGTTTGGAAATGGTTCAATTAATATGAAGATATTGATGCTGCACTTTATGTGTCATCTATTAATGGTTCTTTGATATAATTAACCAATGAATTCCTGCTGATAGTTTTCGTGATTGTTCAAATTTAAAGAGTATTCATGGAAATTCACATATATTCACCATAAGTCTATAAGCACTTTAGTGGATCTTGATGATCAAACTAGATATTATGATTTATACATGAGTTTAACAGTTTTCAATGTCACATTGATTTTGTAGCTTTATTTAGTTTGGCGATGGTAGTTTATGAATATAATATCATGATATATAAAGTATCTATATATTATGAATCCCAAACTGTGTGAAGCTTGATTACTTTATATACGCGGTATAATAACTAAATAATATGCTAGCCACCAAAGCTATAATTTACAAATCTACAATGTTTGACTTGAAATCTGCAAAAATATATTAATTATTAATCTTTCAAAAGTAATGATTTCGAAATGAACTTTTCCAATCCATAAACAGAAAAATCATCATTTGCAAAGAGTTGTCAATTCACAATGTTTGAAAGACGTGTACCGTGTACCCTTTATTTGATATCTGAGCCTCTATAAACTTTTTTCAAATTCCAAATTCAAATGACTTGAAAGGTAATTTTAGTTTAACTCAATCAACAATATTTCTTAATTTCAATCATGGTTAAAAGTTATTGGTACCAAGTTCCAACAGTCAGACAAAAACATGATCATAAATCGGATCTCTGTATATAACAAACTAACATGAGTTCTTCATAGATTATAACAAAGCATTCTTAAATACCCCATTGGAAACAGAAGAATAAAAAATCGTCAAGTTTAAAGATGAAAACAATAAAACAACGATACGCTTTGGATCCAAACTCTTAATTTCCAAACAAGGAGGTCGTCAAAATTTCATCAAATAAATTTTACATAATTCGCGATTTTTGATTTTGAAAATTATATAAAAGCTAAGAAATCCCTTTTTTTTGGATTTTGGATTCAACTACTTTGATGTTTTAGCATCTATTCCAATGCTTTTGATGTGGTAACAATTAATGTTGTTTTAAATTGTTGTCTTAAATATGAGTAAGTATTAATCTTATATGATACTTAATATCTTTGAAATTTTGATGATATTGGATTGAAAATATACTAATTGATAAATAATTATAGTAGTAAGTTAAGGAGTGTTTTGTGATAAATAAATGGATATACCATGTATTGGTTGGTCTTTAAATTTCTACGCGGCCCATCTTCTATTCCATCTAATGTTTCAGTGGAAATTACTAAATTTAAAACATATCATGATATTAAGAATCAAAATGATGTATCAAAATCAGACATCAAAGATCAGATATCAAATTGATATAACATTAATGATTCATTGACAATTAAGTATTCTAGTTAGCTTAAAGAAGATATACTAGATATGATTTGATATATGAATCTTCTAATCTTTTCAGAATTGAAATTTATTGTAGTTTAACATAGCGACTATAGTTATTCATCTTAAAGACTACAAGTTTAGATTTATGTGATCTTCATGATATTATACAAGGACCAACTAGTTTAGTATATCCAAAGTATCAAAGAATGATCGATAATATGAAGAATTATATTTATCAATACCATTCCATTGAACCTGGTAACCAGATACTACTCAACATGATTAATGTCGTATCAGATCTAATAGTACCCCACGCGAAATCCACAATATTACGAGATACATCAAGAATAAGATCACCATTCCAATGGTTAGAATAAAACTGACACGATGAATTATCTTATGATACTAGGAGTGTGAGTAGATGCTGAATATATCATTGGTATCTTCTATCATTATATACTTTATTAATTAACATATATTATACTACAGTTAATCCTAGTTATCCGGGGTACTTTATGCCGATGAATATCTATTTCATCTCTTGGAACTTGGAAGTTGAGACTTGAGACATTGTTGAAGTAGATGAGAAAGCAGTTGACTGTATATACACAATTTTGGTTAGAGCATATACTATATTGAGTATGTATTAATCTCTGTGTATACGATAGTACGATAATTAAACAATGGGCTCTCTTTACTCGTTATGGAAAACAACGATTGTCGATGATCCATGCTTCACCGAACAAGTATAAATCAAGCACTTCAATTACATGAGTATCCACTTGTCAACCTTTATAATAATCACTAAATTGATCTCAATTGATCTCAATCCACTGTCTCTTATCTCTTTTGTTGTCTTTGTAATCTTCCCTTATAATTGCTATAATATTGTCTTTATTAGATTGGTGTTCAGGTGTCCTTTTTGTTTGTGATTAAAAACATCATCCCACCAGAAAATCAGCGGTAAATTGATTCAAACTCCAGCTATTAATCAGTTTAATGACCAGGTGTTAATTACTTTGAAAGAATTTATTAAGGGATATAGTGGAATTAGACAAGAGAGACGCTGTTTGGCAACATGAATGATGCTTTTTACACTGGTTCGGTTGGTTCTAGTTCAAATCAAATCCATGCGGTTAGTCCTAATGGATCTATGAATACTAGTCAGGATGAACAAATACAACAAAATCAACAACCACAAAGACCATTGAGTTCTGGTAGTGGTGGTAGTGGTAGTGGCTCTGGTGGACAGGGGATAACTCAGGCTATAAGAAATCATTTGGGATTCAATGATGATAAGAAATGGAAAGAATTTAGTAATAGAAGATTAGAATTAATTGATAAATTTAATCTGAGTTATAGAAAAGCTTCAGAACAAGATGATGCTATAAAACAAATTGCTAATTTATTAAGAACTGAATTTGGCTTCCCACAAGATACTCTGATGGATTTTGATAAATTAGTTCGTGCCGCTGTTCAATCTGTTCGAAGAAATAGGAAAAGATCTTCAAGATCAAGAATTCATAATGATCGTTTTATACTGAATGAAAAATTACAAGAACAACATGAATTACAACATCAAAATCATATTCAAAATACTATGGGGGTGAATACTCTGTTAGCTAATGCTACTGGATCTAATGCTTCAAATACAACAAATACAACAACTGATACAACTCCTTCAGACTCTCATCAAACATCCCCTAATCCAACAAATAATATTTTACAACTGCCTCCAATTAAATCAATACCACAAATAACAATATCTCCTTTTAATAAAAATAAATTATTACAATCAATACAAAAATCCAAGACTTGTGCATCAATATCAAATAATGATCCAGATTTACATATTGATAATTTAATTAATTTAGGAAATTCAATAATAAGTGCTTCAGCAGCTTTTGTATTGGAAAGATTTTTTCAAGATCTGTCAAATGATTCAATAAATTATCTTTATCAACAAATTACTTCCACAATTACAATTTCCAAGATTTTAAAATCTTTAGGTGTTACTACACAAGAATTAATTATACTTTCAGATTTCCAAACATCTCAATTACTGGCAAAATTATTAGGTGGTATAGTTAAAGATTTTGGATTTGATTCAACTTGTTATGATTTAGCAGAAATTTTCCATGAAGTTATACTGAATCAATATCCTTTAGTTGCAACTCAAGTTCAAAAAATTACAAATGAATCATTAGTTGCACCAACTTTAAGTGTTATACCAAAAGAAGCTGATAAAGAAGTAACAAAAAATGTTCAATTATCATATGGTGATAAAAATTTAAATTTTATCTTTAAACCAATAAGTACAGCACCACCAACTTTATTAGAAATTTTAGAAAATGGTAAAATTGCATTTAAAATTGAAAAAAATACATCATTATTATCATTAAAAAATTTTACAAATAATGAAATTATATCAAATGATGAAAAATTAGAAAAATTATTTAAACAAGATTCATCAAATGATTTAAAATTAATTATTGAAATTAAAGGTAATTCAAAAGATTTATTAGAGATTAATTCTCTGTTATGAATATCATGTCAATATCATGTCAAATTTTTATACATTACATACTTACAATTAAAGTGGTTTTTAATAGGAAACTTATAGAATATTATATAAAATATATTATAGAGAATCAAACGGTGTTTTTGATCAATTATTTCAATTTGGAAATGAATCATATGGTCATATGGTGTTTATTTTCATTACTTTTTTTTCATTTGCTTTTAGTTAGTTTTATTAATATTGATTTAAATTATAACGTTTTGACGATTGTATTGTTTCATGTACTATATATCAACACTGTAACAATATCTCTTTATCAATCACCAATTCTATTCTAAACAGATCTAAATTTTAATCGTAGTTTTGCTTGAATCTATACAAAATCCCGGATCTCAACAATTCCACGTGATGATAACCACCAATTACGAGGGACTCCAAGCATAACCTTACATAAAGAAGCATTTAATGGTCAAAAAACAGAGTATCAGCTCTACTATCTACTATCTACTATCTAGTTCATATAGTATAAAAATTAAGCATGTTATTAAAAATTAAAGAGGAATTATATATAATAATATAAGATGAAATGATATGATATGAAACTTATTAAAAAATTAAGACAACGTTTGTTATTGTTGTTGTAAGCTGTTTTGGATAAAAGATAAATGATAGCTTTTTTGTTTCTTTAGCTTTGATGATATATAATGATTTTGTACTTTTCTTGGAGGAGGATGACTGCTTCTTTTGACTCTTTTTGGAAAGATGAGATGATTGTGTTGGAGAGAAAATTGGTGTAGATGATGAAGGATGATCTTCTTGTTGAATGGTGTATAAAAATTAAGGAATTGTTATATGAATAAAAAGCTTGAAATGAGGATAAAAATGATGGATAAAAACACACATGCTAAGAACTATTAAATATAAAAGGAAAGAAAAATGAATGGATTTAAAAATAAATGACAAATTTGAAAAAGGGAAATTATGAAATGATATTGATAGAAAAAGGACTTGATTAAGACATTGGTATGGTTTAAAATATTGTTGATTACTTTAATGAATTCAAATTTAATGATTCAACAAGATTTCTTGCTTCAGTAGCAAATTCTCCATCATCAAAACTAATCTCTGCACTATGTTCTTCAGGTATGATATTTTCTTTATCCAATCCACCGGTAATACCACCACCAGATTGTTCATTAATATCAATCGCAGTCTTTCCTGGTGAAGCTAATCTTGAAGTTGAAGAAGAACTTAAAGGATTCTTAACCCTTGGAAATTTATCATACCTAACAGTTAATGGTCTACCTTGAAACATTGAACCATTACACATTTCAATAACTCTTAAAGCATCAAATTCATTTTCAAAAGTAGCAATACCAAAACCTTTTGAACCTGAATCATTTCTTGGAATTTCAACACGTATGATTGAATCACCAAATCTTCTAAGGAAATCTTTTAAATCTCTCCAATCGGATTCAAATGGGATATTACCTATGAATAATCTTGTTTTATCAGCTGGTAAATCATTAATATCTGTGATATCATGATAATTCAATTGTTTTAAATTGATTTGTCTTGATGGGATTTTTGGTGATTGAGATGATGTATTATAACTATATGAACTAAATGAAGCAGATTGAGATCTTGTATGATGCCCCACTGAACCATAAAAATTTTGTTGATTAGGATATAGCTGAGAATTTGTATAATATGGTGATGATATTGATAATGAAGGATGACGTGTTTTAGAAGAAGGTCTTGAAATTGGTGTATGAGGTGGGAATTGTAAATTGAAAGGTAATTGATGTTGTTGAGGTGGTGATAAATATGGATGTTGGAAAGGACCTGGTGGTGGTGGGATTTGTGGGATTTGTTGAGGAACATGTGGAATATGAGGTGCACTTGTTGGTGGTGGTAATGAATTTGCAGTTGGTGGGATTCCTGTTGGTGGGATTCCTGTTGGTGGTTGTGATGGGATTGTAGTACCTGGAGGTGGAGCTGGTAATGGAGGACCTTGATTTCCTGGATAAATTGGTATGAAATTATAATATGGAGGTGGTGAAAAAGTTGAATTTGAACTTTGTGGAGGTTGAGGTGGGATATTTTGAGGATACACAGATTGTTGATGTTGAGGTGGTGCTAAATATTGAGGAGGATAAGGAGGATAACCATGATATTGATTTGAAGGTAATTGTTGAATATTCGAATTAATTTTAGCAGTGATTTCATCAATATCTTCAATCCCCACAGTTAATATGAATCCATTCCATTCAAAATTGTTTAAATTGTTATAGATATCAATTGAAGCATCTTGTGAAGTTAATGAGACTAAAGCATTTGTAACAACAGTTTGCCATATTTGAATATGTAAAATTTCAGTATCTTGAACATAACTAATCAATAAAGATTTTAAATCTCTCCATTTGATCCAAGGTGGTAAATTATAGATATGAATTGAATATATTTTCTTGTGATCTTTATAGGTTTCATCTTGTTGGTATTGGGTTTGATCTTGATTTTCATCTTCATCTTCTTCATTTATTGTTGATGATTGAACATTTGAACCCACATTCTTTGAGTCTGTAGAATCACATCCATTGTCCTCATTGCCTGGATATAATTCTAGGATATAAGGTTCTGGATGGCAGCTCATTTGACCATATACCAGTTAATGATCCTTAATTTTGTGAAAATGTATAGTCTATATTGATATAAGAGTGACAGACAGACAGACAGTGTGATAATTTGTAGTTGTAAAGGATTTTTGCTAAAATTCTTGATGGTTTTTGCGGTGATCTTATTAAGGTATGTTGAATATTTTTAAAAATGAGCCTTGATTTAGTAAGAATCAAACAAGTAAATTTGGATCAAATCAATCTTATGAATTTTCTTTTTTGGTTCCTTAAAATTTGAGATCTGATTGTGTTTAGATCAGTTTGTCCTTTCAAGAGCCAGACAGAAGATCTGATCACCAGTGGGTCAAATGTCTGTCTTACTAGTCCAAAGATCAAAAGATATCTTGTCCAGAAGTTCACAAGCTCACAAGTTCAAGAGCCCAAACGAGAATGAACAAAGAATGTTAAAGATTTCAAATCCATTTCCCAAAGGGATAGATAAATCAGGGATAACTACACGCAACGGTCGCTAAGCACAATTCTGATCTGGAATCTGGAATACGACTGGTCAAAAGATGGAATCACCACAACATAGCCAATTAAGTTTTAACCCAGATCACTAAAGAACAATCTGAGCCACTATTCAAAAGAGTGTGTCAGACCCTTTGCACTTTATCTATTTATCTTTATGGTTATTTCCATATAAATTTGATCCATTTTCGTTTCAGGAACGTCAAAAAGATAAAAATATCACACATTTCCAAAATAAATTTAAGAATTTTTACGCCAATCATGCGATAAAATGCAAATTACAGTACGAATTTTGGTAATCAAAAACTTAAAAACCACCAAATTATGGGAAAATCGCGATTGAGATTAAAAATTTCAGAAATTAACACGTAAAACTATCCATTTTAAGTAATTTTAAGATTTAGTATAAGTGCAAATTTGCGAAAAGTATATCTGTCAAATTTAAAGCGGTTAAATTAAATGATATAACCTTGAATTTACTATACTAGATATAACTTAAGAGTCCATCAATGTGATTTTTGAAATACGAAGTGATATGAATTAGTTCATATTCATGCGCATTAAAAATATACATCAAAAAGAAGCCTTATCATATCATGAGCTTTGTATATATAGTCTCGGGATCCTCAAGGGACATAAAGATTGCTTAGACAAAGAAATCCTTGAATCCTTAGATCATGTTTCAAAAGAATTGATAATCATACATCAAAAATAAATACAAACAATGAAATGTACATATTAGACAGGTCACAAAATAAACTCCTTTGAACCAAATCAAAGGTTTTCCCGAAAGAAGAAGGTGTGTTGATTCATAGAGTTGATGAGGGTACTAAAGACGTACTACTTTAAAGTGTGATCATAAAGTACACATATAAGGCTTCTCAAATCATTTCAATGTTTGGATAGGATAGTAATTATTATTGATCCTCAAACTCCACTTCAACTGTACTTAATTCCATATTTAGTTCAATCTTTATGAACTAAAACTTTATATAGTAACCCGAGTCTTGAAACTTGTACAACTATGCTACCTCTTTAGTATTTACATCTGATCAATCAAAAGTTTCAACATTGATGAGCATTGGTTAATCATTAAAACCAAGCAAATGAATAAAATAAATGACTTGTCACTTGTCGACTTTACCCTTTTGCACTTCACCATTTCACCAAAATTTGTAACCATGGAGATTTTTGGAGTATAAATACATTATGAAATTCCTTTGAAAATTAATATCCATGGTAACTACCCACATTCCCTTTGAACCTGTAAGCTTAGAAGACACTCAAGGTATACGAGCTCATTATCATATCATGTATCAATATTCTTTAAAATAAAATCGTAAGTATTTATATATTACAGTTTTTCATGCTATACACTAATCTCTATATAGAATTCAGAAATAAACCCCCTTCCCCAATATCTTCTTAGTTAATAAAAAATCAATTATATTTCTAGTCACGACGACCTCTGAAACGACCTCTTGATCTAAAACCTCTATTACCACCTCTACCTCTACCATGGAATCTTTTTCTTGGACCATCATGTAAAGGTCTTGAAGTTAAACCAATTTCTTTAGCAATTGAAGTACCTAATTCAACACCATATTTTTCTATACGAGCTAAATCTTTCTTGATTGATTCAATTTCTGATTCTTCACTACCAAATTTTTTTGCTCTTGAAATTTTTTTATTTAAAAATTCAATTGCTAAATTTTTACGTTCTTCTGGTGTGAATTCTTTAATAGATTTTGGTTTTTCTTCTTCTCCTTTTTGTTCAGTTGTAGATGATTCTTCCTTTTGTTCTTCTTTGGATTCTTCTTTTGATTCTTCTTGTTGTTCTGGTTCAACTTCTTCTAATAATTCATCTTTTGGTTCATCTTTTGATTCTTCAACAACTGGTTCAGTGGTTTCTTTAGAAGCATCATTTTCTTCTAATCTTTGAATCAAATCTTTTTTAACACCAGAAGTTGATAATTGTCTTGAAGTTAATTCTTCTTTTAATTGAGCAACAGTTTGATCAGAGTAAGCCATTATGTTTAGTTTATGATTTATGAAAAACGGGTAATTTGATGATTTTTTAAGGGATATGAGTAGATATATAGCACCTGAACAATAAAACAAATGATCAATTGATTCTAGATAATGATTTGTTGTATTATATCTGGGGAGTTGATATTGATACTATGGGTTTGTTGTTGTCAATGACAACGCGACTTTCTCAATTTCTTGAAAAAGGGTTCGCGAATTCGCGAATGTCTCTCTTCATAATTAAAATTTCAAAACTAGTCATATTCAATCAACATAATGAAGTTAAGATACTTACTGATCATCGTGCATTTGTGAGCTTACAATGTAAGGTTAGTCACACATCTTTACGTTTGTCAAGGGTTCTCAGCAGCAATTCTAAAGATTTTAAAGAGAAAGTTTTGTTGGACTACTTTTTCAATAAGATTTGATTTGGGATAGTCTTGAGCATCAAAGATTACCTTTTAAATTCTGCTAGCTGAATGTTTCATGGATGATTGATATATTATGATACATAAACGTATACATATTGGAGTTAATCTCATGGATACAAAGATGGCAAGATCAATTAAAGTTGATAAAGTTGATATATTTAATTAAAGTTGATGACCATAGGTCAAACAATTACTTTATGTATATTCAAATCTTGATATTAATGACTTATTTCTCTATATTTTAATATTTGGAAGGGTATAATGTAGATATATTTAATCTTATAAAGAGTAACTATGATTTATTGATGTCTTTTATGAAGTTTTCTGACTGAAGTACTTCGTGAGTTCCCCAATATGTGGCTCTATTAAAAACTTTATACCTTTGTTTCAAAAGTTATTAAATATTTAAGCACTGTTGATATTAACTCCTTATTTCTGTGATACCAATACTACTATTTTACTATACATCAACGTATAATATAGTGATTGATTTTTACTTTTGAACCGTGCATTTTTTCTTTGGCGTATGCTTTTGTTTAATAATTTAACTAATGGATATTGCTACTGAAAAGGAGAAATTTGAAGATATAAATGAGAACATGGACTCGTGATGTTGAATATTTATCCATGCATGTATAAGTTATTATAAGAGGAACGTTAACAGCTAAGTATCCAATTCTGATGTTGGTTATCACCTCATGAATCCTTAAAGATTATAATTAGTACTAGCTAGTTCATGATGATTCAATATACATGATCAAGTTAATATGAAGATGTTTTCAGTTACAGTTGAAATTGAATACAATACTTTACAAACTTTTCATTATTACTTGAACGTCATTTTTCATTTAAGTTTCATAGTATTGAATTGTAGTTATTTATGTCGACTGACCACTATAATCTACAAACTAAATTAATTGATTGACTTGAAAATAAAACAAGATTTGTATAAGAAGAAAATTGATATAACTTTTCCAGCCCAATATCAAATGAATAATCTTAAACAATCTCTTATATGTATTAAAACATCATATCCTAATATATGAGTGATTAAAACAAGCTATAAATGATAACTTGAATCAACCCGTCTAATAATATATCATGGAATCATGAGTGATAATAATATTAACAATACCAGAATATGAGTTACTGCTCTTAGAATATGATAAATCAGACAGTATGTGCAATACGAGCCAGAACAACAAATTAACAGAAGACCGGGACGTTATGGTTTTTAGAGCCAGAATTAACAGATGAGCGATTCAGATCAACAATTATTCAGATCAACAATTCATTTCACATAGAGTTAAAAGTCTAGTTGTTCAATAATGTGAAGTCTAAGTACGATAAATTTAAAATATTTTCTTAAAAGGATGCTTATTCGCGAAGTTTCAATGGACGCATAAAAATTCAAAAATTGATTTTTTTCATTTCTTTCATAAACTCATTTCCATTATGTAATTTTTCCAACTAGTATTAGTCTTAATCGTCTAACAACACTGGCGTTATCACTTGCAACTGATGTTACAAAATCCAACTATATTGATCATATAAAATGTCATTTCCACATGTTTATAGTGATATTAATTCATGATAAGCTGTAGTACTAATGTGCACTATATATTTTATTGTTTTAGTTGTACCAAGGGATCAATCTATCAAAGTACATAGAACAAGATGAATATATTAAATTTAATCAAGGAATATGGATTATTTTGTTGAAGTAATTGAATCCATACAATACTTTACAAATTATTCATATAATTCCTTGAACTTTGTTTTTCTAAAATTATTGACGTCTATAATTACTTTGTAGTACTATGATATAAGAAGTAATCTACGTCGTTCTACATTATTAAAATCTATTTCAGAATTATAATAATGGTCATGTATATAAGAAACACATCAATATAACTTATCCAGCTCAATATTAAATAATGAATCTTAACATAACCATATAAATTTATAACTTATTAACAATTTCAAGCTGATCAAAGCATGAACAAATTAGTTAATAGTCAATTTAATATCTTTGAATCAATCTGCAATTACTAGAAATAAGGGATAAGAATCAACTTTACTTTCATATCACAAAATGCATTGCACTGCTTCACGTAAATCTTTCAAGCCAGAAGATGATATCAATAGGGCTTTGGTCATAACAGTTGACTCAATGAACTCATCAGTATTCACAAGATAACAATATCTCAATAAAGTGGAATCTAGAGTTATAATAATACAGATAGTAATTTGGACATCATAGATCTACCTAATAAATGAGCACAAGATCACAAACAAGATTTTTGTAATCTCTTTTATAATAGATTACTATGATTAAAAAAATCAGGGGTTTTCACTTGTATTTATATCCTTAGTGCAACACCCTTGCCCCACATGATGGAAAATTCAAATAAAAAGATCAGCGATAATCCTAATGAACTAAATTTAATTAATTGAACCTAAAAAGAACGTATAGCTTAAATTTCTGTAATTGATCTTGTCGATATGGTACTTTTTTTCAAAACTAAGTTATTCATATAACTCTAGATCAAGAAACTCAAATTCTACTTAAGTCTTCCAAAGTACATATAATCTATAAACATTTGATAATTACTTCCCCTCTGAACAAACCTACCAGAAGCTACATGAATAGATCCAATAACAAATCATTCAAAACAAATAAACAAAATGTTTTTTTATTATTTTTCTATAATAATTGTAATATATAGAGACCTTAAAATAAACCTTAAAATAACTAAAATAAGTAAAACCGCAAAACCCTAGCTATATATAAAAAACCAAACCCTGATAACCTAGAAAATAAATAACCTAGCAAAAACAAACAAAAGCAAATAAACATAAATCAAAAACAATAATTAAGCTCTAAACATCTTCATTCCTTCCCATCTAAAACCAAAACATCATTCAATGCTTCATTCAACCCATCAACCCCATTCCCATTCCCACCTCCATTCCCATCACTTCCACAATCAATAGTATCATCCTCCTCTCCATCAAAACTTTTATCAAAAACAACTTCCCCATTCTTATCATCAAAAACCCTTTCGTACCCAATAGGATTCCCCATAATTTTAAAAATTTTTTTAAAATTTTCCACAACACCTTTTGAAACATCCAATTCATCAATATCTTCACTTCCTAAGATATACTGGGTTTTGGAATCAAGGAATTCCTTTGGGGTTGGTTTTATTTGATAATGACCCATGTTTATCCTTTTTGAATTATTGAATGGTTCCAGGGTAAGACTTGATTCAATTTCAATTTGTGAAAGGGGATCTAACTCCTGAGAGTCTTGTTCTTCAACACGGATGATTTTTTCATTTATTATGGATAATTTAATATGATTTGGTAATAATGCTTTTGAGATTCCCTGTGAGGGTAATTTAAATTCAAAATTTATTGAACCTTGGTTATGAGAATCTATCAAATAAATTATTGAGTCCTGGGGTTTGAGACCTAATAACCATTGATTTGAATTATTTAAATTAATAACCTTTTCCAACCCAAGATTGGATAAGATCCAATCTTCATGTTCTTTGGTTTGTGGATCAATTGAAGTTGATAAATTATGTAAAGAACCAGTTTTTTTAGTTATGATTTGGAAATTATTAAAATTTGACCAATTTATATTAGTTACAATTGAACTTGTTTTCCCACGAATTTTTAAATCAATTAAATGAATTTCCCTAGGGGCTTGAGAAATATCCCAATTTGAAATTTCATCACCACGGGAGGAGATTGTTATTAATTGAGAATTATATGATGATAAGGAGAGTTGGGATATACCATTTGGTGGTTTGAAATATCCAATTTGTTTTTCTTCTAATAGGTCATAAAAAATTATATATTGAGAACCACCAGTCCCCTGGGATAATAAGTTTGATAATATAAGTTTAAAATTTTGAGTTATCCCACCTTTTGATATAGTTGATTGGAAATTTTTTTGTAGGTTTTTAAAATCTGATAATGAAATTAATCCATCAATAGTTTTTATTGATAAATTATTTAATAACTTGGAATAATAATCCATTTCATCAATTCCATTTGTGAAATTTATTGGAATTTCCAATTCTTTAGCACCTAAATCAATTGAGTTACTTGTTTGATTTAAATTTGGTACATATGCCAAGATCCTACCTGCAATAGAAAACATACATTGATCATTTATAATTGAACAATTCAGTTCCAAAGGTAATGGATGATTCCTTTTTAAATCAAATATAGTTAAACTTCCTTGATTTGTTGCAATTCCAATAAAATTTTCAGAATTTTTAATAGTATATGGATTCATCCCATAAACTAATGGAGGTAAAATCAGTTGAATTTCCTTAAAATCTTCTTGGAAAATTTGTCCAAATGTCTTTATAGTAAAATTAGTTTCATTTGAAATGATTGAAGTTATTAAAACAGTATAAGTATTTGTTAATTGATCACATTTTATTGGTGTTATATTTATTATAATACCTTTGGAATCCATATTTGAAGCAACTAAATATAAAACATCATTTGAATCAATCGTTTCAATATTCTTCTGGTCTAATTCATTTAATTCAATAACATTATGTTTCCAATCCCAAACTTCAATTATGTTTGAATTTTTATAAACAATGAAAATTTCTCCATTAATACCAAATTCAATAAATTTGGAGTCATTATCAGTTAATGATTGATTAATTGAATTTTGAGTGATTTTAGAAGTATATTGATGAGATTGATATTTTAATTTGGACCATGTAGCACTAGCACCTAATTTTAAACCTTTTTTTGGAGTTATTGGACTATGGGATTGTTAGTACTATGATCAATAGATAAGGATACAAGGTACCCTATGGATACCCCATGTATACCCTATGAATTAGACCAATTATGATACTATGTTGATGGAATACTCACGTCTTGTAGATACGCGTAGGATCATGACCAGTGGGCATATTGAGATATACTCCTTGGTTAGTTCAATTGAATGTGAATCCTTTAATAACCACTTGTTTACTTTTATTTTGCCATTGTATATTAAATTAAATTTAAATTAAGCGCGTAAAAGATAAAGGACCAGTCACGTGATAATTAGGTAATCAAAAATATCAACTAAATAAACCATTTAATAAAACATTATACTATTATTATACTAGTTGATAGTTGATAGTTTATACGTATAATCAGTTGATGTTTGTGTCAACCGTTAAGATAAACGAGGTTTAAACGGTTGTACACTAATTTACTTTAATTGACACAATTTGATTAATTTGACTCTATTACCAATTATCGCGTTTCAATCAATCAATCAATTAAGCGAAGTCAGAATCAATTAATAAATTATGAATAAACACATAGTAAATCACACAACAAACACACAATTAAAACAATAGACTGTTACAATAACCGTTAGATCACCATTGACACAATAATAGAATAATAGATAACTAACAACTACTAACAACTACTACTATACTATACTGATCCTATAGTTCAATAGTTCAATATCCGAAGTCAATATCCAATAATCAATTGAACCAGCATAAATTAATTCAACACATATTCACACAGGAGTATTCAAGGCATTAAGATATGATCCAATGACTAGTGAGCTAACAACGAATTAAGAATACAACAATACAACAAACAATACAATCATCCTTCCCTCGGACCTCTTCAACCTCCTCAACCACTTTATTATCTTCTCTTGATAGGTAAATCATTAAATCATTATCGGTCTGATACGATACTTGTATTACTTATATTACTCTCTCTGCCTAAATAATCAACTCCTGTCTAAATTCTTTAACTCCTCCTTGTAATCCTCTGCCCAGCTCTGCCCAGCTCTGCCTAGACCTCCCACCAAACGGCAATTTTATCGAGAAAAAGAAACGCGATGTTTTATACCCGTTGAAAAAATTTTTAATTCTTCTTATCTTTAAAAAAGTAATTTGGTGATGTCAAAACTTGAATTTAAATATAATTGTAATTGAAATTCCTGTTTTATATTCTTTAATCAATCGATAATCTCTTACATTGTTTAAATCGCTTTCAATTGTTTTGTAAACAGTTGATATCAATATGTCTTCTTCAAAAGATCATACAAAAGAATATGATATAAAATTATCAGACCTAGAAAAAGGTTCATCATCAAACAAAGATGAAGAATTATATTTTGGTGAACAAAGTGAAGGTTTCCAAAACACAACAACATCCAAGAAACTTTCATTCATAAATTCAATAAGTCATTTAATTCGTGCTGAAACAAAAGGTATTGAAAGAATTGAAGAACATGAAAGAAACCTCAAGGAAACTGTCTTAACTGCTGCTTCAATGTGGTTTAGTGCAAATATGGTTATTGCTGCAATGGCTTTAGGTATGCTTGGTGCAAAAATGGGTCTTTCATTCTGGGAATCTGTCCTTACAATCATCTTTTTCAACATGTTAGGTTTAATACCAGTTGCATTTTTTTCAATGTTTGGACCAGAATTTGGTCTTAGACAAATGATTTTATCTCGTTTCCTTGTTGGTGATTATGGTTCAAGATTATTTGCATTCATTACTGCTATTGCTTGTATAGGTTGGGGTGCTGTTAATATCATGGTTTCTGCACAATTATTAAATATGGTTAATCAACCTCATGAATTACCACCATGGGCTGGTTGCTTGATCTTGGTTATTATGACTATTGTTGTTTCAATGTTTGGTTATAATGTTATTCATTTTTATGAAAAATGGTCATGGATCCCAAATGTTGTTGTGTTTTTTGTATTCATTGCAAGAATTAAAATCTCGGGTAATTTTGATG
This sequence comes from Hansenula ciferrii, assembly GCF_000313485.1. Classification (NCBI taxonomy): domain Eukaryota; kingdom Fungi; phylum Ascomycota; class Saccharomycetes; order Phaffomycetales; family Wickerhamomycetaceae; genus Hansenula; species Hansenula ciferrii. The sequence goes on along the minus strand of NW_011887670.1, from coordinate 6,570 downwards.
CTGGTGAATTTCATTCAGGTGAAGCTACTGCTGGTGCTGTCTTAAGTTTTGGTGGTGCAATTTTTGGGTTCGCCACTGGTTGGACAACTTACGCGGCAGATTATACCGTTTTCATGAGAAAAGATTATCCAAAATGGAAAATTTTCTGGGGGTTAGTTATTGGATTAATCACTCCTTTATTATTTACAATGATTATTGGTGCAGCTGCAATTACAGGTATTCAAAAATCTGATGTTTGGGCTGAATATTATGAAAAACATCAAAATGGTGGGTTAATGTTTGCCATCCTTGCAGTTGATTCCCTTGGTGGATTTGGTCAATTTTGTGCAGTTATCCTTGCCCTTTCCACAGTGGCAAATAACATTCCAAATATGTATACTATTGCCCTTTCAACCCAAGCATTCTGGTCAGGTTTTGCAAAAGTTCCAAGAATTGTATGGACTATAGTTGGTAATTTCTTAACTTTAGCAATTTGTATTCCAGGTTATTATAAATTTGAAGATGTTATGGAAAATTTTATGAATATGATTGGTTATTATTTAGCTATTTATCAAGCAATGACATTGTCTGAACATTTTTTTTATAAGAAGGGTTTTAAAGGTTATGATATCGAAGGATATAATGATAAATCAAGATATCCAATTGGTATTGCTGCTATCGTGGGGTTCCTTTTTGGTGTATTGGGTACTTATTTAGGTATTGATCAAAATTGGGGTGTTGGACCAATTGCTAAATTGATTAATGCTGATTCTTCATTACCAGGTGGTGATATTGGATTTGAATTAGCTTTTGGATTTGCATTTATTGGTTTCAATATTGTTCGTCCTTTAGAAATTAAATATTTTGGTCGTTAAAAAAGAACCTATAGACCTTTTTCTTGTATTATAGATATTTGTTTTTAGTTTTTATTGTTCTTTCTCATTATAATTTAATTAATTTAATGTGGTTTATTTTGAAATTATTACTTGTAGAAGTGAAATAATCAGTAACAGAGAATTAATACGTACTTCAAAACTAATGGTGGTTACTCATTGTTTACATAATCAGGAGGTATGGGTTCGCGAATTTTAGTTACTCAACTAAGTTAAATTGTGATTCATAAAGATATCAAAATATTGGAATGATAACATATTATAGACAGATTCAAATACAATTATAGCAGGCTCAATAAAGGAATAATAGCATAATGTTCACAAGAGTAAGACCATTAGCTAGAAGTCTATCAATTCAAATACCCAAAACAACATTAATAAAACCATTATCAAATAAAGCTCATGGTACTACTACAGGACAAAGTCAATCATTATCATTCGAACAAGAATATAATATTAGATCTTCATTAGAAAAACTTATAACTGATTATTCCCAAAAAAAAATCCCAAAATTAACATTGGATTCCCTTATAAACATTTCCAAAAAGGATATATCAACAAATGCAATAGCAACAATAAATTATTTAACTATATTTAATACCAAAAGATTACAAGCTTTTAGAGAATTACCTTATCTTGTTGTTTTAAATCCACATATTTCTGAAACTTATGAATTATATTTAAAATCTTTAAGAATTTTATTAGAATTAGATCCTTATCATAATGATTTTAATAAGATTCATAATTCTTTATTGGAATATTCTGAAATTCATAAAAATGCTATACCATCATTATCAAAAGGTTTTACAGAAGTTTCCACATTCTTCCCTAAAGAATCAATTGTTCAGTTCCTGAATAAACATTTTTATGATAAGATTAATATGGAAACTATAACAAATAATTATATTAATTTAATAAATAAACCTGAAGATCATTTAGGTGTTTTGAATAAAAAGATTAAAATTTCAGATTTAGTTAAATTATATGCTGGCTTGGTTAATGATATGGCTTTCATAAAATATTATAAGACAGTTCCAATTCAATTTGATTTTGGTGAAGATGTTGAATTCCCATATATTGGAATTCATCTTGAATATATTTTTACAGAAATTTTAAAAAATTCAATAAGAGCAAATATAGAATCTGGTAATGGAGATAAACCAATCAAAATAACCATTGTTAAAAACTCTCTTGGTGCAGGTCGTTATTCATTAGGTATAAGATTTCGTGATGATGGTGGTGGTATATCACCAGAAGTTGAATCAAATGTATTTGATTATAGTTTTACCACAGTGGATAAACATGAACAAGATGTTGGAATGGGTAATAATGTTATGCCTGGTGAAAATGTTGAAAATATTGCCGGGATGGGGTATGGATTACCTTTAACTAAAGCTTATGTTGAATTATTTGATGGGAATTTAGAATTACAAAGTATCTATGGATTAGGTACTGATGTTTATATTGAATTGATTAGTCCTGATACTTCTTTATTATAATATATACATGATTTTACTATTTATGTGTTCTATAATCCATGACGATGTGTTAAATAATAAACATCTTTATGTACAGATGATAATAATCCAGCATTAATAGATCTTTTAATAGCAACAGTAACTCTTTTTTGATTTTTTCTTGATAATTTTGTAACATCTTGATGTAAAATTTTACCTGTTGAACTAATATACTTGGATAAATATCTTGGATTTGTATATAAATTTAATGGATTAATAAATTTTTTATCTAATCCATTTGGTTTAATTTCTTCTTGTTCTAATTTTTTATCTAAATGTAATCTTGCCATTGAAAAATCAAAAGGATCATATGTCCCTGTTGCTTGGAAATTTTTAATAAATCTTGGATGAATATGAGTTCTTGGAGTTTCTGGTATAGTTAAAGTTTCTAATGTATTTCCTAAAAATTCACTACCTGATGATTTTTTAAATGTGGTCTTTGGTGTTGTACTATCATTCAATAGACATCTTGAAGTGCTAAAAGCACGTTTGGATATTATATTCTTAAACATGATCTATTGATATCCTGGTTCCTTATAATACTCTGATTATTTACTATCTTTCCAATATTGATATATTGATTTTTTCATTTTCTGGTGGTCAAAAAATTGAAAGGACATTCGCGAATATCAAATGGTGTTTGGATGTTGAATATTCCCGCGAATCTATATTTAATACCCATAATAAACACCGAAATAATGAACTGATATTTATCACAGAATTTATACTAATAGGTTTATATATATTAATGACTATTACCAAATCAATCCCAGGAATATGACTGATGAAGAATGTCCAGAATGTCCCAATTATCAAAAACCCATACCATCACGTATAAATTGGATTCAATGTTCAAAATGTTTAACATGGTTTCATAATCATTGTATAAATTTATCAATTTCAGATTCTTTAAAAATTTCAACTTATCATTGTGTTAATTGTTCTCAAATTTATGGACCAAGTTTATGGAAAAGAATAAGTAAAAGACAGAAACGCAAAATTGATTATGTTGCATTGGATAAAGGTGATGTTGATAGAATAAATTTAGAAGAACATCCACATATTCAAGAATTTAAAAATTGGAAAAATGATACTGAAGTTCAAGTTATTAAAGGTTCAGAATTATTATCAAAAGGCGGTGATCATGGATTTCTAAACCCTGTGAAAATTATAGCTTCAGAGAAGGATGATACAGGATTATACATCCCACATGAATTTTCATTAAATTTATTGATTAATCAACTTGGTGAAGATTACCCAATTGAAATAATGGATGTCTTAACCCAAAATTCCATATCACCAAGTTGGTCTTTAGTTGAATGGATAGATTATTTCCAAAACACATCACCTCAAGATCGTGAAAGAATCTTAAACGTCCTAAGTTTAGAAATCAGTCATTGTGAAATAGGTCAACAAATCCAAAGACCTAAATTTGTTGATTCAGTTGATTTAGTTGACCTTGTATGGCCCCAGGAAACAGACCTTCCAAAACCAAAAGTTTCAAAATATTGTCTTATGGGTATTAAGAATTCTTATACTGATTTTCATTTAGATTTTGCAGGTACTTCAGTTTATTATACTATTTTGAAAGGCTCGAAACAATTTATCTTTTTCCCTCCTACAGATTTAAACCTAAAGAAATATGTCAATTGGTTAAATGATGATAAATTACAAAATGAATTCTTGGGAAATTTAGGACTTGAAGGTGGTATAAAAGTTGAATTATGTCAGGGGGAGGTGTTGATTATCCCATCTGGTTGGATACATGGTGTTTTCACACCAGAGGATTCAATAGTCATTGGGGGGAATTTTCTAACAAGTTTTAACTTGGTTGAACAATTCAAAATTATTGATGTTGAATTCAGGACAGGTGTTGATAAAAAATTTAAATTCCCAGATTTTGATAAATTAATGTGGTTTACCTGCTTAGCGTTTATTCAAAGTGATGATGATATAAAACTTGGTGATAAACCTAGTATAAATTTAGAATTAATTCAAGCTAAGGCATTACAAAAATGGATACATAAACAATTTCAACTTCATCAAAATGGTGATTTGAAAACCAAGCGGTGTATAAAAGATAATTATCCACAAAGAATCATTGGTTTTAAAATGGATGAATTGATTTCAAAATTTGATGAAAGGGTAAAGATAATTGAAGAACAAGATGATAAAGAAATTTTAATGATTGATGATGATAAAAATGGTATTAAAAATGGTATTAAAAATGAATCATAACATGATTTTGATGTTGTATATTATATTAGTTATGAATGAATGTATGTATTATATTTCTAATTCAGTTTATGAAGTAAGCTTGTAATTATATAAATCATGAATGAAATCTATATATCCTATACATACCAAACTGAGATCTATGTCAATATGGTGATCTTAGAGCCATTTAAACTATTTGATACAGCTATAGCTAACACAAAGGCTGGTTATAACAGACTCCAATTAATTAATATATGATCACCATGTGTATAGAATATCTTTGAATTATAAGCTGATATCACATATTGTCGATCTAGATATTATGTTAGTATAAAAATAGCTAGATCTAGATCTATACCAATCATATATTCGCGAAATCTTATACCCTATCAAAAATCATACCAAAATTCAAAAATCTATAAAACCAAGAACAAGACAACAAGACAAAGAACTACAACATCAATCTAAGTTTTTTATAAATTTTTATTTTTATTTTTATATAGAGTTTTTTATGATATAATTTTTTTTTAGCTTTTTTTAATAATAATAGAATTGAATAATTTTGACTTTTTAAATGATTTTTACTTTCAAACAATAATTAATAAACAAAAACAAATTAACACAAAGCACAGCAACACAACAAGAGAGATAAACTTCAGAAAGATTGACCAGATTGTTGTAATAAACTTCTTAATCTTAAAACTTCATTCTCCAATTGAGAATTCTTTGAAACTAAAATTTCAACTTTATCCTCCAATTGATTCATTCTTTCCATTTTTCTTGCTCTTGAACGACGTGCAGCTTCTGTATTTCTTGCTCTTTTTTGAGAAATTGGATCTAAAGATTCATCAATTTGAATTGGTGATAATGGAATTGAACGTTGTTTTCTGTTGTATGAGACAACACCTAAATGATCTGTATTTGAAGTTGATGGAGTTGATTGAGGTTGAGGTTTTGGTGATGGTGATGATTTTTTGGTTGATGGTAATTCTAATTCAGCTTCACTTGAAGAACGTTTCATAATAGGTTTTGAAGCAACTTCATCAATTAAATGAGAAGAAACTTGTTTTGGTTCTGGTGTTGTTTCTTCTTGTTTAATTTCCAATTCATTTGGTTCAAATAATGAATTCCAATTTTCAGAATCTAATTCAACTTCATCAAACATTGGACTTTGATTTTCCATTATAGGATCAAATATTGATTCAACAACTGATGAATGTAATTGTAATGGAGTAATAGTACCAATACTTGGACTTAATTCTGGAATTTCAATTTTTTCTAAACCAAGAGGGAATTCTGAATTTAATTCTTGAGTTTTAATAAATTGATTAAAAACAGATTCACCTAAAATTTGTCTTGGTTTTGAATCAACTCCTGAATCAGGAGCTGATGATGATAACATATTTGATTGATACATAGCAACAGATGATTGATTAAATTCCATAGATTCAAACATTTCAAATAATGTACTTGTAGATTCAATATTGTTCATATTGTAATTGATTGTAGTAGACATAATAAACTTCTTTTTCTTAATAATAATAATAACTTGATATAATAAAACTCTTGATAATAATAATAATAAACTTCTAATTGATAATAACTTTTCTTGATTTCTTTAATAAACTTTTAATAATTGGGGGTTAAGCAACGTCATTTTGGACGGGATTCTTTTTAATTTTTCACGGACTCATATTGGATAAACTTTATATTTTTAATACTTTTATAGTATTCTTTTTTAAACTCTTTTATAATAAAAACTTTTTAATATTTTTATTCTTTACTTTTTTTTAAAATAAACAACTTTTTTAATTTAATTTATAATATTTTTTTTTAAATATTTATAACTTTTTTAATTCTTTAATTAAGGGGGGCTGATTTAACACATGATTGAAAGATTATAACTTGATTCTTTCTAATAATTGATAACTTTTGGATTGTACGCTTTAATAAATCGGTAGTAA